>NC_081407.1:236923897-237223897 GCF_030272615.1 Cryptomeria japonica | reverse complement strand
GTATTATTTCAGGTGTTAATGCCAAGGTTATGAACTATCAGTTGCCCTTTAAACTCAATATTTCACATCTGTAAACCCTTTCTTGTTTTAATGCTTTGGTTGGTATTTAGAATTCCATTCCTAAACCAAATTATGGATATTCATAGAGGGATTGGTGGTAGACTGCTATTTCTCAATGTGTTTGTTTTTATGATCCTTTGGTACAAGAATTGCTTGGCAACGTAAACATAAAGAA
This sequence comes from Cryptomeria japonica, assembly GCF_030272615.1. NCBI lineage: Eukaryota > Viridiplantae > Streptophyta > Pinopsida > Cupressales > Cupressaceae > Cryptomeria > Cryptomeria japonica. The sequence goes on along the minus strand of NC_081407.1, from coordinate 237,223,662 downwards.
AAAATCCTTACAAGAAAAGCAATAGTTAAATAGAAAATTGTTTTTGATTAAGGGAAAACAAGTTCTGAGGGGGACTTGAAACCTCGTACATTAGGTTTTGAAGGGACCTGAAACCCTCAGATTTTTCCAAGATCTGGAGCCTATAATTAAACTTCTGCCATTAAAGATAGGCAAATAAAATTAGCAGACCATATCAATAAATCTAGCATGTGCCAACCAAAAGCCAATAGAACCACGAGCAGGAAAAAGCTAGCCAAACTAAAAGAAAAACATTACAATTTGCTGGTAACATAGCTTAAGCCTTTAAGTGAAGTTGATGAACTCCCTCATCCAAACATCAAGGATTTTCTGGGTTCCCCTCCCCATATCCAAAAAAATTAGGCAGCAAAAGGCTAACCTATCCCTTAACCAAAAACAATCACAATCAAGGTTGGGCCTTTCAAAACTGTTAGCATCCAGCCAAACATAAACAAGGGGGTTTTGGAAGGATCCCCTAACCTTCCATTTGGGTTTTAAAATGGCTCCCAAAACTAACAAACTGAATAGAGAAAACCACAAAAAATCTTTCAAAAATCCCACCTCAATAGGGGAAAGAAAAAGACATGCATTCCTTAACCAGAAACTGTCACAATCTAAGTTGGCCCCTTCAAAACTGATAGCATCCAGCTAGACATAAGCAAGGGGGTTTTGAAAGGCTCCCTTAACCTTCGATTTGGGTTTTAAAATGGCTCCCAAAACCACCATGAAACAACCAACAATCCCATAGTATCTGATTGCACCTTTAACAACAGAACACCCATTCACCTCTATAGGATAGTGACCCACCTCCATAGGGGTAATAAAGAGAGAGATCATATGGAGAGAGACCCAATCAACTGGCCATACACCAAAGTCCAGTGACCAAAAGAAGACACAATGAAGATTTTCTGGACAACTAGGTTTTGGGAAGGCTCCCAAAATATTACACTTAGAAAGAGGTCTGAACCCAACAAATACCCTATAGACATACTTCTCCACAATTTCCACCTTTATAGGAAAAAAGAGAAAAGAGCCAAGAAACAGAGCGAAATTTTTATACAACATTTCAGCCTCAAGATATTGGGCATCCAACCTCTCGCACAACATCCAACTCCCCAATCTCAACCAACAACTCTTCTCCCCAATAGAAGAAAGATCCACCTCTATACGACCAGCTGATAAAGGAAGCATGGAGAGATCTTGAACAAAACAAAAAACCAAGGTCATACAAACCCCTTGAACAAAAGATCCCTACAGTAGCACATTACACAATAGGGGCTGAAGAAGAGCACCAAAAAACCTAAGGAATGGGGGAAAAGGACCAGGGTTGTCCAAAAAGCTCTCAGATAGAACAATGAAAGGAGCACCCAATTTGTTCTTGAAAAGCTTTCACACAACCCTCTGACCAGAAGAGGGACTAGGGATAGACCATAGAAGGACAACCATAAAACCTCCAAAACCACCCAAAGAATAGGTGAAACCCCAAAACCATAGAAGAAACAACCGCCAAAAGCTCCACCTGGATCCCAAATGTCCCCTTCGCTCCATAGCACCAAGAGGGAGAAGGGAGGAGCATCACAGTTAGTCTCTTTGACCCATGTGACAGAAATGAAAGAAGAGATCTCTCCCACAAAGCGAGTGAAGCACCCAACCTTAGAAGGGCACCGAACATGACCATCAGACTGAGGGGGACAAAGCCCATTGTAGGCCCCATCCACGATAAGGACATTCTCCATATCCACAAGCCAAAAGACAAACCCTAAAGCAACATCCCCAAAAGAAATGACACATGCTCACCCTCCAACCACAAAAATACCATACGCAAGGGCATGCGAGGAACAAAGCCAAAGCCGTGACCCATAAGGATGCCCACAAAAGGAGATCGCCATGACTTCAACAGAGAAACCACCGACAGGAATCCAATCCTAGTAGACACCATGGTGAATGGGGAAATCCCTCCAATCCATATGCACGTGCACCAAAACCCATAGGGGAGGGATAGATAGAATCGAAGAATGCACTCAATCATCGTCTTCATCGGCATCTTCCTTCACTCCTTCAATCTCCCTTGAGGCCCGATCTCCTACTCTGTCTCTCGTGCTTCGCATTTCAATTTTCCATTGCCTCAATATGTTGCAATCCATACATTGTTTCTATTTAGACCTCCATAGCTTCTTTTGAGACCCAACTTTGAAAACTAGATAACTACAAGGGGCAAGGAGCTAAGATTTGAGCTAGATTACATTGGTTCAAAGATGGTAACAAAGATTCCAAGTTCTTCTTTAATTACTTAAATTATAAACATAAGAAAGAGTTTATTGGACCTATTTTTGATGAGGATGGAAAGGTTCATACCAATTTAGAAGACATCAAAAAAGTGTTCCATGTTTTCTATGAGAAACTTTTTAGAGAATATTCTCATTGGTAGGATGTCTAGTTAGTGCTAGAAGACATCATAGAAGAAATCATTCCCAAGAATGTGGATCTGGAATACAGTTGTTATATCAACCGTAAACTTTCTATAAAAGATCTAGAACATGATATTTTCTCTATGGCTCCAAATAAAAGTCTAGGAATTGATGGATTCTCTATAGAATTTTACTGAAATATGTGGTAGCATATAAAGGAAGATTTCTATCTTTTCTATTTGGAAGCTCTGAATCAAGGATCTTTGGGACCAGAAATTAATAGAGGCTTGATCAAGTTTCTTCCTAAAGGAAAAAATATAGAGTATATTTCTGGTTAGCAACCCATTACTTTGCTCAATGCTTCCTATAAAATTATTGCCAAAGATCCAACTAACAGGATTAAACTAGTGGCCAAGATGATAGTTAGAATTGAAAAAACAAGATTTCTTGGTGGCAAGTTTATTCTTGATAATTTAATTTTGGCTTGTGAAACTAGTGAGTGGGCTCAACAATCAGGGTAAAACACATTGTTGGTTAAGTTGGGACTTGACAAAGCTTACGATAGGATGTGATGGATTTTTATTGTCAAGATGTAGCAATGGGTGGGTTTTGGCCCCAATATCTATAATCATGTTCAAATATTATTTAACGATGCAAGTGCATAATTCAAGGTCAATAATTCATTATCTGATCCATTCCCTTTACAATGCTCAATAAGACAGGGTTTTCCTTTATCTCTATTTCTCTATGTGTTAGCAACTAATGCTCTTGGTTATCTTTTGGAAAAATACAAGAAAATGAATTTGATCTGAGACATATCTATTTCTAACAATATTGTTTTAAATTCATGCTTTGCTGATGACAGTTTGATCTTTATTCAAAATTCTCAATTTGAAATTAGATATTTTTTGGAGGTCCTAGATTTGTATTACTCTGTTTTTGGTTCTAAATTGGCATATCACAAAACTGAATTCTTAATGATTCAACCTAATCCATTTCTTGATTGGATCTTGAAAGATTGGAATCATATTAGACATGGGTAGATTACTAGGTACCTTGGTATCCCATTTGGATTGAGGGTTTCTTTCCATGATATGTGGAACTGGTTTATCACAAAATTGAAAGAAAAATATTTAATTGGGGCAATAAATATATTTGATTAGTAGGTAAAATTAAGGTGATAAACCAGATCTTTTTAGAATCTCATGTTTACTCTTCCCCTTGTTGGATGCCTTCTAAAAAAGGCTTGAAGACCTTAACAAGCTCATCACCAATTTCTTGGGTCTAATAGGGATGGCAAGATTGGATTCAAATATTCCCCTTGGCTTCATTATATACAACCAAAATGTAGAGGAGGTTTGGATATATTGGATCTAAGGACACAAGGAATTTGCTTGGCTGCAAAGTGGATAATAAGAGTTGTGTTAGGTGATGAATAGTGGAAAATTTTGGTTCATCATAGAATAGGACTTGCTAATATAAATAATAAATGGTAGGATGTGGAATGGCTAGATAAAATTCTTCTAGCTCCTTTTTTTTCACATTAAAGCTTCCTTTCCATTGCAATATGTTTGACAAGCTTGGAAACAGGTTTGTTTTTTCCTAAATTGGAGGAAGGATTTATTAATACATGGTTTCAGATTTGCTAATTCATCTATTTGGTGGAATATGTTTGTTCAATACCATGGTCAACCATTGGCTATAAATTTTCCTAAATAAATTATTTTTTTAAGAAAGGTATGAGGCAGTTTGGTGATATTTGGTACTTCATCGCCCTTGATTGGAACAATTGGAAAAGTGTGAAAAATACTTTTAGTCTAAATAATAGTGCAAACGGGTTTTTGGTCTTTGTCCAATCATTGGTTCCTATGGAACTCATTATGAAACTTTGCACACCCCTTCAATGCAGTGTCTTGACTCTTCAAGGACTAGTTGTGGCTTGATAAGTATCTGTTTCCTTGTTTTCCTTTGAAAAAGGTCTATCTTCAATCGCTTCCAACAATGAAACTAAACCCCGGGCTCAATAGGAATGGAAATGTAGATTGAAAGCAAAGAATTAGATGAATTTGAGTGCTTAGATTTGGATGTCTTAGGCAGAAGCAAATGCCCACATTATGTCTTGGAAAGATTTGCATTATAAATTACCTGTAAGGAATAATCTAAAACATCATAAATTACAACCAGCCAAGTGTCCCTTTTGTTAGCAACATGAAAGCCTAAAACATATTTTCTGGGGCTGTTTGAGAAATAAAAAGAAATGGAATATTATATTTAGACATTTTCCTTCGATTTTTTATGATTCTTTACGATGGGAAGAAGTTATTCTTGGGTTCAAACTTCATAAGAATGTGATTGTTGATTCTCTGAGACAATGTATTTTGTTGCACATATGGAAAAGTAGATGTCAAGCAATGTTCTCTAATGATATTTTACATCAGGAAGTAGATACTCTAAAGTTTTTCTATGACATTATGTTTCAATTCATCTGTTTATGCTTGCAGTTAAAGAAGGGACAATTTAACAAGCACTTGGATGAGATCAAATACCATTTTTTGCATCTACATGGAGGTGATATCAAAGTTGCTAATCAATTGCAAAATCTTCTAAAGTTTCAGGGTTAATGTGTCTTTGTTTCATGATCTGGTTGGTTTAGCAGCTCTTACTGTTGTTGGTTCAACAATTCTTGTTGCTCCTAAGTTGATGTTCTGGCATGTGCTGGTTTGTTCCAGTTGGTTGAGAGACTTTTAGCTCCTTGTTGTTGTCATTCTTTGTATAACCGGCTATTAGTGATAGTTTGTATGATCTTTTATAGTCCCTTTTGGATTGCTATTTATTTATTTGTAATTTCTTTTTCCAGCTTTGATCAATACAATTTTATTTTTATATACGGGATGAAGAATGAAGTGAAACTCTTATAAAGATTTGCATACATGAAAAGTGAAAATCCGTGAAGAATGAAGCGGAAATCGTTAGAAAGAAAATCAGAAACACTAAAAGCGATGAACGAACAAGATTCGTGCTATCATCACGCAAGCCTCTAATGAATTTAAGAACGTTGGATTTTAAATTCAGGGTTCTTTTTGTCATAAGAAAAACCTTTGGTGTAAAAAGACAACCACTTAGGCCTAACATTTCATTCTAAGCGTTTCTTATCATTAGGATTACCTATTCATTGCATGGTTGCAGAGTTCACAATAACCCGATTTCCTCCTATTTTAATAGTTTAATCTAGCCTAATCGAAAAAGCAACTTAAGGCCTCCTTCATTCGCTGGCATGATATTGAAATGTCATCACATATCAGATGGAAAGTACAACCACCAACCCAATAATGTTTGTAAACAGTGAATGGAAAAACAGCTTTCTGCTAGTAAATGACAAAGCATGACTGGTAAAAAACAGTGATTGAGATTAATAACAGGAAACGAACGGATGCAATCAATACAATCATTTTGCATTACTTTTAAACAATTTTTATCTGTTGATGCAAAGAAACAGGTTGTTCATCTCAAATAATAAGGTAACGCCTTAAGCATAAAAATGCTGATAACTATTCATATATATTATGTTTTCAATTTGTATTTACTGTATAAATGTAAAATCACATTAAATTAATGTGACAACCATCAACAGGCATGATTAATTTGAAATTCCATACCAGTTGGGAGTAAGTCGTATGTTAAACCTGACCCTCAACACTTCCTGTCTTCACCGTTTGCCTGAGTCAGCAGCTGGCGAGCTGCCAGACCATAAATATTCACCTGATTCAAAGTCATCCCACATGACCAGGAGTAAAGCAGCCGCGTACAGCAGTTATTTGAACAGTTCAGTTTTAGGAAATTTCGGTCAAAGTCTTCCAAAACGTTTTTCACGACATGCCAGACTTCTAAATCTACATTTAAACACACGTGCTATTAATTTAGTGATGGTGCACGGTCAAAACCTGACAGTAGAACGCTGGAGCTGGCTTAATGGTAAAGAAAAATAATACTCCATTTAATCATTAACAACAATATTTTCATTTACATCTTTGGTCTTGAATGGAACTTGCATGCATCTTACGCACCATATTCTAATAAAAAGTGTAATACACAAATATCCTGGAAACGTATAGTAAACCTTTATATCCTACACCCAGGAGTGCAATTTTTGGTGGAAACAGTTTGTTTAATTATTGGATTTGTCTAAATATGTTTAAGGATAAATAAGATTAAGTTCTCAATGGCTAATTCTATTGCTAAAAAAGTTTTGCGATTTTGGGTAATTGTTGAAAGACATCTTCAAGCATGTAGATGGTCTAGATGAGAATTATTATTTTGATCTAGCTGTTTTTGTTTTATGATCTAAATTAAATAATTCTTATAATGATTTTTCATTGATTTTGTTCATATTTCTATTCTCCAAATGAACGCCTTTAAATACACTGAAAAGATAAAAAATAATCACATAAATTTCTACCAAGAGGTACACAATAAGATTGACCTAGAATAGATGCTACAAATCTCAAGATTGTGATGCAATGTACAAATGTGTGTGTGCATACGTAAAGTACATGGATAATAATAGAAAATGTGTGGAATGCATGTAATTAGACATACAATAAAAGTCATTTGTATGGAGATAAGTGAAAGTGGAGTTATATGGGATTAGATAACAATTAGGGAATAAGCCAAACTCAGAACAAGAAAGTGCCACTTGTTAATTTGTAATTGTATTGAGTCACTCAATCAAAGTGTGCCCAAAACACTCTCCTTGACTAATCTTGGATAAAGCCAAAATAGGCTTATAAATACACTTTTCTATTGAATCATTCATCTTGAGATGATTTTTTCGATTTTTGATTTATTTTAACCTTGCTAGTTGTATACATTAAAAAATGGATAACACTGTCACGTCTAAAAGAAGAAGGTTGACATGATTTTAGAATATCTTTGTAAGAAGAGATAGGAGTCCTTAAACCTGTTGTCATCCTCATGCAATAGGGAGTAGAAGAATTACCAATGAAAACATCAAAATAAATAAACTACTAATATAAAGAAGATAAAATGGCCAGAACTTTCGATGAATGTAGATCTAAAACATCCAAACAATTGTGTAGGCCTACACGAGGCATAGGCTATGCATGCAAGAAATCTTCACACCATTTGATATAATCCATTTAAGAAGTCGTGAGTTCTAATATTGTATTCATTTCCGACACATTTTTATTTGTTAGTCTTTAAGTACATATGCATATCCAATATTTATATACATTTTTTAATTTAAATATGTTATTTTCTAATTTTATTTTATTATATATTACATACATGATAGAATTTTTGCATATACAAAACTAATTAAAATAATAAATAATTTAAAAAAATTAAACAAGTTACAAATCATTTAATAATTGACAAAGTTATTATTAACTTCTGCAATAATTCATATTGGATTTGATTATATAGCAATGTTTGTGCCGTTTTTAATTGTTGAAAAGTGTGTCTAAATGTTTGATAGTTCTATCCTACGAAAGAAAAAAACAATTTTCATTTAATTTAACTGTACAATATTTACATTTACCTAAAATGCTTAACAAATTGGAACCGTAATGTAATCATCCCTAGTCTTGAATAGAATTTTGGTCCCTTGTATACAAGGCGATGTCTATCTAACAAAAAAAAGAGGCTTTGATTATACATTTATTTACTGTTTATTAATTAAATTAAAAATCATAGCATAACTATTTTTAATTTTTTAATTTAATTAATAAATAACATAATGAATGAATAAATGAATGTTTTTAATGTACAAGCCCATGGGACCCACCAATAGGTAGCAAAGGAAGCATACAATGCCCAAGCAAAATACTTTTAAACCTCCTTTTCCTTTGCATCTTGAATCTTCTAGTGTGTATCTTGATTAGGAAATCTGCAACTCTTATAATTCGAATATAAATGTTCCGAAAATTGAAAAGACCGCTATATCTGAAAGCCCGGACTACAATTTGGGGCCAGACACGTGTCAGTGGCATAGACAACCTGGCATACATGGTACTCCAGCTTTGTCGCCCCAGCTCCTTTCCAGTACGGCAGCGCAGGGTTTTTGTCTGGATATTTTATCATTGCCAACGCAGATTGAATACTATCCCACACAGCCAATCCTATAATCCGTTTCCCGTCCAAGGAATCATAGAAGGAATACGAATATATGCCTCTGATCTGATTAAAATAGGCTTTGAGAATTGCAAGGCAGGAGTAAGAGAGCATGTCTTGTATCTTGGATTTGCACTGTATCCTGCGAACGCTCACGATATTGCCCAACGACAGCTGCGCAAAAAGTTCGCTTTTGCTCGTCTCCTGGGAATTCAGGCGGAAGTAACCCGAGTCCACGATTTTCACCTTGCGATTTGATCCCTTGATAAAAGCTGCTGGCTGCACCAATCCATTCTGAATTAATACCACATTCAATGATCATTGATTCCTTGCGGTAACATCAGCATATTCATTCAATAAACCTACCTCAGGTAGATTTAAGGCTGCTGGATCGAAGCTTTGCGATCCCTCTTTTCCTACTGCAAAAACAGCCGCCTGTATACGAAAAAACAAATTAAAATTTGTGAGGGTATTGAAACAAAGCAGCTCGAATGATGATGATCCAACTATGATAAATAAGATAAACAAAATCTGCATACCCATGAACAGTCGAGACACCTGAAAATTGCGATGTTAATGTTGTGGGTGTTTCGTAAAGAAGCTGCCATGGCGGTCATGTGAAGAAGCACATCGTCGATGTCGCAGCCGTCGTAAGGCTCGAAGATCCCAAATGATGCACTCATGTTAATTTTGTTTTTCTGGATGTACGACGGAACAAAATCATACTAGTCCTTAAATGTCTGCGTTTCATTGTTCAAAATGAAAATAAGATTATCTAGAACCTTTGAAAAATTACAAGGTAGTGAAAAAATAAAAATAAAAGATATTTTAGAATCTTCCAGGCTTATCTAGAAAATGAAAGAGTCCACATTCTAGAATGTAACGATAAAATACTGTAACTGTAGGTTGTAAAATGCAGGAGGGAAGGTCAACAAATTGGAAAAGAGCGGTTTATTAATTGGGAACAGCTTATTAGAATGCTCCATCCGTTTGAATCATATCGAGAAAAAGTCCGTGTTTTGGAAGACTTGTAAATCTTATCAATCATACAAAATCATAATAGCTCTTATTTATATCTATAGTTAGAACTTATTGCACGTGTCTATGGATTGAACGGGAATCAAGCTGGAGAAATGGTCGAATTTGCCAGCAGTGTGAAAGGAATAGCGTTGAATCCTGAGAATGAGAATGTCGGTATCGTCGTATCCGGTAACGACGTTGCCATAAAAGGAGGAGATCTGGTCAAGCGGACTGGATTGATTGTGCATGTCCCCATAGGAAAGTAGGGAGTAAAATTCATTTTACATAGATCTAGGCAGATTTGATATTTGAAATAAATATTCAAGAACTAGATAAGACGATAAGACATTGTAATGATTATAGGGAGTAATATGGATGTCGTATAAAACTCTTTTTTTTTTGTAGTGTCAAAATTACATTCTATTTAATTCTACATTACATAAGTACCTTTCTTTTATTTCGATTGGAGACCTTCTTGACTGCTTTGTCCTTTTGTCTATCAATCTTGTCGTGTTAGCTTTCGCCTTATCCTTTTCTCAACCCTACTAACTATTTGACCCGTAGACACTAGCACACCATGAAGATATTTGCATGTTGCGCTAGCATCCCGTGAAATTGACAATCTAAAGGTGGTCATTTGAGTGTTACACTAGCACCTGGAAGATGCCTATAATACTCTCCACAACCACTGATGCCTGTTTTCATCCTAACATGATTATTTTCCCATTTTGGCCTCATTTTGATCTTTTTATCTCTCTCTATGGAATTCTATTTGATCTTTGTTGCTTCTAATCACTCACACGCTTGTTCATTCACTCACTTTGAAGCCCCCCTGTTGTTCTCTTGGCTTTCACGCACTTCTAGCATTGTTACTGTGCTTTGAGGAAGGCTGATTTATTCTTCTTCTTAATTTGGCAGGCTTCTCGCTTTGGGTGTGAAAGGGAAGTTTTCTTCTTCATCTGTCTCTCATTATCTCCATGGCATATTTGTTGAGATATTTTTGCTGTATCTTTAATCTATCTATCTTGGCTTTCTGTGGAGGTTGAAATACCAAAACATGGATCTGACTGTGGCGGGCCTCTAAAACACAACCACAACATTTTTGTCTTCATTTGCATTGTGTGTAGGTTGCCAAGTAGATTTAGGGAGCTAGCTAGAGACTTGAAGAATGGACTAGCTGTGAGATCATACCTCTTCCCTTTTCCTTTTTTGTTATTTGATAGTTAGTCATATTTACTTTATGTGCTGCTATTTCATTCAGTTTTATTATCTAGGCAAATTTGCATCATAGTTCATTCTCTGTACGGACTCTATGACTCTAATCTTGCAGGATGCTAGCATGCCGCACTATTGTCTTAGACCCATACGTGCATCCTCAAATTAAGGGTCACTAGGTTACGTTAGAGAGCCTTTGTGACATGTTCAATGTCATCTAAGGGGTACTTAATAGTCCTAGACTTTGTATTGCATCCTTAGTGGAGAGCTTAATTAGTGAGTCCTTGATAGGTGGTCACTCACCTATCAGAGTGGTTCACTTTTTCCCTCTACATTTTTGTGAACCTGATGTGAAACTAATCTCGTGTTTCTTTGTTGCCCCTCTTCTGACTTGTTGACATGAGGCTTGTCTATGAGCTTTACAACCCAGATAGCTACTAAGCTTGTTGTAAGGACATTTGCCAGAAAGAGCATACCTCTAAATTGTTATAGTCTGACTTGGCCAGGGCTAATGTTCACAGATACACCAAATCTAGATGATCATTTTTCTTCACGACCCCTAAAAAGAATCATGACTAGGGTCTCTTCCAAACATAATTCAGAGACCAATGCTCATATGAATAGTCCTCCATGGTCTCCACCTACTATTGATCATGAATTTTCTCTCAAGGTTTTGTCCGACCAGGTTCATTCTCTACAGAGAAACTTGGAGGATTTTGAGGGCTTCTTTGAACAAGAAAACGTCCTTCCTTAGGTTGGTTTTGTTATTCATAATCTGAAAGGTATGCTAATCTTAGATAAGAAGGGCCTAGAAGTGTTAAAAACTATGTATGATCATTAAAATCATGTAGGTCACTTGTTGATACCATTGTTCAGAACGATCAATTTGATACCACTAGACGAAAGATTAGTGTCAATATCCCTCAAGAAATGCTCCATATGGTGAATACTAGACCTACTATTGATCTACTTTTTAGTGGATATACGATACTTCAAATTAATGTTTAGAATCTACCCTTTGGGTATACTATCCAATAGAAATGACATAATAATTTTGGACCTCTTGTCAATGTTGGTGGTGGTGGTGGCGGCAATATTGCTCCACCTCAACCTTTGGCTCTGCCTCCTCCACCAAGTAATCCTATGCTTAACACCATAGTGTAAAATTTGGGATAGTTACAACAACAACTGACCAGCTTGGTGTTTGCTTCTAATCAAACATCTCTTCCTGCTTTCTATCATCATAGTCCTCTCAACAAGAGTATCGTAAATATGATCATTTCACAAGGCACTAAATCTCTAAAGTTCAATCGGTACAATGGAGAAAGAGATCCTAATGCACATATAAATGCTTTCATGACAGTTTGTAGTGATTACCATAATCTTGAACTTTTGCTACTGTGAATAAATTCTTAGTTCCCGCAGCTCCTTGTTCCTCTTTTGCTTTATCAGGTCCCCTTGTTATGTTTGTAGCCTCTTCCTCATGCCGCCACGCATCAAGTGGGCAATATTTTGGCGACACTCTTTCTCTTCGCTCGCTTCGCGCTCTACCACATTGCCACGTGTACTCTATCAGCATTTTGATTTTGGTCTTGGAGTGTGCCCGATCATTATAAGGTAGAACCGCCATGCATGTAGCAGATGGGTTTTCTTTAAGGGAAAAAGAAAGCAAGATCTAGAATCCCCGCCTGAACGCCACATGTCAGGCTTGCGAGCCTTTTGAAGGAGGAAAGAAGCAGGAGGGTGAGAATCCCCATTTTCTCACTACATGTCAATCAGTTTGAGCAGGGCCATGAATAAACAAAGGGAATTCTTTTGAAAAGGCACCAAAGGATAAAGAAAATGGAAAAGAGTAGTCGATGACCGGGATTATCTCTAGAGGTAAAGAGTTGTTGCAAAGTCGCTCTATTATTGCAATAGTTAGGGAGCTATCATGACATTTCGCAAGGGTAGGAAAGCAAAATAGAAAATGGAGCCAGTCACGTGATTCGAAAGGAAAAATGTTGTTAACTAGAGATCTGTGCCTGTGTCTAGAAGATATAAATTTAGGATTTTACTGTCTTTTTAGGGGATTCACACTCAAAACAATTGCTAGCTCTCTAATTCAGACTTCAAGATTTTCATTTTGTATTATATATTCGGATTGTGCCAACTTTCAGCCTTTCTTTAAGGATTTTATGCCGTATGAACATGCTTTATGTCATTTTGAATAAAGACTATCTTGTATCTGTTTAAAGCTTTTATATATCGAACATAATTTGTGTTGGTTCAATCATGCCCTAGACTCTTTTGATTCAATTCCAGTTGTGTTTGTAGTATATTATTCTATTGGTGAATTTGTGTTAAATGTTATGATGATGGAGAATAGCTTAGCCTTTGAATTATGCATTGTGTATGATTTATTGTGCTTCTGAGGTTTAAATTTCTAGATTTGGTGCATTGCCTAGATTAGTTTTTAATTTTGACTATTCTTTCTCCCTTTTCCTTTCATGAATGAAGAGTCCGCTTCTAAAATCCTAGAGGTTGTTCATTAAGGCACAATAGGTCCCCTGCTTAGTGAACTTCCCATAAGGTTGTTGTCTTAAAAGCAATTTTAGACATTAACAGTTCTTTTTTTGGCACGTCCGGTGGGACCAAAAATACCCTCTAGCTAGAGCAAGTGTATGAGTCATAGGCCTGTTACCAGATCACAAACTGCCTTAAATCCAAATTTATTGGTACCACCCTTGGTAATAGCCGAACCGAGAAGCTTGGGAGGAGGTGCAGAACCAAACAATGTAACTACTTCATTATTCTTTTGAGGTGATTATTGATGTAACTATTTGAAGGATTAATACAAGTCTTGGATCTCTTTTTTTCCTAAAGGAGTTTCTCCACGTAATTATTGAATTATTGTTTGTATTTATTTTGTTATCCATTTCCATATTTGATTTATTGCTATCTTTTTATTTGGTTACATAAAAATTATCAGCATAATTTCATGTAAAGTTTCATCTTGTTTTAATAAGGAGAGAGATTGAATATGAACCTATCTTCCTAAATGATTTTTTTATAAGATGTGTATCTCATCAATTCTTTAATGAGAGTATGAATAGAATATTCAATACTTCTAGTTATACAAAATATTGTTAAGTACTGAACTGAATGTTTGAAGGGAAATCAAGATCTGGGATTGATATCATGCCACCTACGAGCCTATGCATGCGTTGAACCTCTAGACAAATGATTAGTTTAATCGCTCTCATTTTGCATCTTACATCAAGCATTTAACTTAATTTGCATCTCACATCAACCATCATGGAGCAATATCAGGCACCCGTGGAAGCATAAAATCCATCACACATTCAAATTGAAGGACAATCAAATCAAAAGAAAACTTGAATTTGCACTTTATTGCTTTTGTCATTTGATTATTTGGTTTCCTTTTTAGAATCCTAATCATGAATGTAAGCTTGATAATAGTTTAGTTTAGATTGTAATTTGCATTCCAATCATTTTAGTTTACTCACATTTTCATGCTCACACTGATTTAATATATCTATTGACTTTTTCTAAGATACATATAATTAAAATATCTATGTGATTATAGCAGGATTGATTACCATTCAGGTAGTGATGCATGGGCAAGTGTGAGAAAATACATGGCGTGCGAGCTCTAAGACTTGCAAGGTAATCGCATCAGGAAAAAATTGAAGATAAGCGAATAGAATTCGAACGGAAGCCTCAAAGAGATGAGGTCTCATGGTGCAATTGGTCTAGGACGTGCACAAAATAATAGAAAGGCTTTAAAACTTATAACATGCAAAGTAATAGACGGTTAAAATAAATGAATGTTTCTTATCTCACTACGCCTACAAGACCAAGCTGTTCAAATGAATCCTAAGCTGAAAAGACACAAAACATATTCATATATAGGCCTAAACTTGTTCTTATAACTCGAGTGGTAAGTTAAAGTTCGGGATCAAGAGTAAAGGCAATTAAATTTACTGTGCAACAAAATCTTCTTAAATTCAAGGCTGTGATCGAATCGGTATCCATTCCGTCACAATGAACTAAAGCTATGCTGGCCGATAAGGGCAAAATATTGCATGATAAAGATTCCCTACTAGATCAACCCTACTCTATAGAGAAAGAGAGGACGCCATACAAGCCAAAGCTAAGCAGATTAAACTGGGAGCACAATACATTGTAATATGACTTATGAAACAAAAACAAAGCTAGAATGAAGGAGCCGAACACATATATAATGACTTTTGATTTGCGAAAGAATAAAGGGACATAATAAGATACATTTTACTTACCTCCTTTAGCACTCTCACTTCCCTACCTATTCGGTCAACCTTTCACTATATCACCCTCGATCTTGTACTGTCCTCCTCTTTACAGAATAAGTTTAGGATATTGAAAGAAAGAAGTTCCTTCCCGTGTATATGATGTGAACAACTACTCTCTTCTCAAAGTCGAAAGCCCCTTTTATGGAATTCTAAATCCTGCCTCGATGAGATTGGAGCTCCTCGTTCGGTATATCGCTCCTTTTCTCTTTTGCACTGCCATGCTATTCATCCTCAACGGATTATAGCTCCCGTTATATCGTCTCTCTCCTCCATTCCTTTCCCCATTGACATTCCTTTACTATCTTTATTCTTTTTGAATTAAGCCACTTATAGATTCTAATGTACCCCCCGTCGGTTACTCTACAAGAACCTGGTCATTAATGATCTTTAAACAATTCACATGAAAAGAAGGTTAAAACAATTTTATAATTTTGATTTAAATTTTTTGATTAAAGTAATTTTAAAATAAAGAATTATTAAAAAATTATATATAGAAGAGGGTGTAGACCGAGGGAGAGGGGAGATAGATAAATGTAGGGAAGAGAGGAGGGAGAGAGGTAAGGTAGGGAGGAGGGAGAGAGGTAAGGTAGAGAAAGAAAAAGAGGGATAGAAGAACCGGTAGATAGATGTGGAGAGGAGAGAGAGGGGGAGATGGAGAGAAGTTGAGAGGTAGGGAGGGAGAGGTAGAGAGAGGTAGCGAGGGAGAGATAGAGGGAGAGGTAGGTAGAGAGATATATAAATACATACATACAAAGGGAGAGAGAGGTAAGCAAGCAAGGAGGGAGAGGGATAGTGTGGGAGGGTTGAGGGAGAGGTAGGTAGAGAGAGGGAGAGAAGAGATAAAGATAAGTTGAGAGGGATGGATCATTTTTTCCTAAGAAAAAAGGCAAGCATGCACATGCTTGCATTATTGGAATGTCCAAGGTAGACAATAAAATTAGTGGGTTATAATGTACAAGCATTATAATGTGAGTACAATATAATATGTTGATATTATTGTCTATTTTTGGAAATACTATCTATTAAGTTTGCACATATTTCAATGTCAAATTAAAAAAAATATCACAATAATGTTTAGCTCTTTAGACCAAATATTTCATGTAACAAATCAATGAATCCACAAATAGCATTTCGACAAATCCCAAGCATGTTTGACCATTCCACTTTGTAGGCACCTTCTCCCAGAAGTAATGATACAATATGAGACCACTAAACATGTTGAATCCAACCTAGTAATGAAGATGCTCCTATCTCTTAGCACCTAAGAATTGTAAAGTGACGATAATAGAATCTAACCAATTTTTAACTAATATCACCATAATCCACTTTCCTCCTTGAATCCTATTAGAACTAATAATCTATGTCAACAAAATGAATAATAGTAAAGTAACAATATCTCTCAGCATATATCCAAGTACCTATACCACATGCATGGAAGTTGGAGATGCAACATTATACACTAGAGATTATTATTTAATATGAATATATTCTAACATGATGAACATCTTCCGAAGAGTTTTATTATCACATAATGTGTTTCCAATATCATGTTCTTAAGAGTTCTATATTATCATATAGGGTTCATCATGCCTTCTCCATCCTATTTGTGTGCTAGAATATACTTTTAAAAATGGCCTCTTCAAAATTCAATTTTATCAAATTTGAGAAGTCTACTATCAAGAAACATAATATTCTAGGCTTTCTCATATTGAAACCAATTTATTTATAATTTAAAGACTAATTTTTTCATTTATATATTTGATGGTGGTTCAATAGACCTACTATCAATAAACAATTTGCTACCCACCTCATGACTCGTTTTTATTTTTATAAGTTAGCCTTGATCACTCAGATGTCATCATTTGCACGTTGGTTTTCTGAACACACAAAGAATCAAATTTACACAACATGAAATCACTCTCCATCACTATTCCCTACATCCAATCTGACCTATACACATGCGAAACATGTACTTTTAGTCAATGCAATTTAAATGGACGGAGCGCCGACCTTTCCCAAATAAGAAGCTGTTCTTTTCCAATGTGAGCAATTTTGTATTGAGTGGGTTGAGCAAGTAGCGTGGCTGGCCGACTGTTGACATTCCCACTTGCCCCATTCTTTCCGTGCATACACGTCTACAATTTCACTTTTGCGCCTTGCTTCCCTAATATGGCTCTCCATTACTGTGTTAGGTTGGACCTTTCAACAGAGACCTCTGACATATAATAGAATAAATAACAAAGCGCGTTGCGCTCGTGTTAAGCAATTGGACCGTCCAAATGCTGTGTTAAACGTCAGCAATATACTTTCCAGCGTGCCACACGCCATTTTGTTCATGGTTTCGCCCTTATATCCCTGCCTTTCACTTGCAAATCTCTTTATCACACAGACAGATCTGGAGACCAAAAGCAGAAGGAAAGCATGAGCGTGTCATTTGGGATCTTCAAGCCCGACAATGGGGACGACGTCGACGATGTACTTGTCCACATGACAGCCGTAGCAGCTTCTTTACAAAACGCCCGCAACATCAACGTTGCTATTTTCAGGTGTCTCGACTGTTCATGGGTATGTAGCTCTCTTTTTTCTTATTTATGTATAGTTCGATGATAGTCATAAGAGCTGCTTCGTTCTAATTGCCTCCAATTTGATTTTATTTTTCTACAGGCTGCTGTCTTTGCAGTAGCAAAGGAGGGATCGCAAAGCGCTGACAGAACAGCCTTGAATCTGCCAGAGGTAGGTTAGATGATGAAAATATTGATATTACCAAAAAGAGTCAATGATCATTGAATTTGGCAGGTACTAATTTCTTAATGGGTTGATGCAGGCAGTAGCGTTTACCGAGGGACTAAAGTGCGAGGTGAAAATAGTGGACTCGGGTTACTTCACCCTCAATTCCCAGCAGACAAGCAAAGGCGAACTCTTTGCGCAGCTGTCGTTGGGTGATATCGTGAGCGTTCGCAGAATACACTGCGGATCCAAGAGACAAGATATGCTCTCTTACTCCTGCCTTGCCATTCTCAAAGCTTATTTTAACCGGCTCAATGGCGTATATTCGTATTCCTTCTACGACTCGCTGGACGGGAAGCGGATTATCGGTTTGGGTGTGTGGAATAACATTCAGTCTGCGTTGGCCATGGTGAAGTATCCAGAAACCAACCCTGCACTACCGTACTGGAAAGAGGGTGGGGCAAAACAGCTAAAGTACCATGTATGCCAGGTTGTCTATGCAACACAAACTGTTTTCACCACAGATTGCGATCCTGGGTTTAGGATATAAATTTTTCCTACCCATTTCCAGGATATTTGTTTGTATCCAGGGTGTATTACACTTTTTATTGAAGGAATCTCGTGCGCAAGATGCACACAAGTTCCATCCAAGACCAAAGATGCAAATGTAAATATTGTAATTTGATCAGATGGAATAATAATTTTTCTATACCAATAGACCATCTCAAGCGTTCTTAACTAAATTGCTACCGCGTATGTTTATAGTTGTGGAAATAAAAGTCTGGCATGTCGTTGAAAAAAGTTGAAGTAGGTAGGCCATGTTGAAAGACTTTTTATGAACGAAGTTCGCCAATACTGTTCAAATAACTGCTGTACGGGTCTGTTTTACTCCAAGCCATGTGGGATGCCTGCCATTTAATAAACAAGTAAGGCCGCATCAGCCCAACTGTTTTGTTCTCTCAGCCAAACCGTGAAGATCGGCTGTGTTGAATATAGGAAATTTAATGACGTCCATGAGGCCCAGTGGTCTAAGGGACCGAGAATCAGAATTAGCCCATGTTCAAGCTCCTTTTCATGTTGTTTTTTCTCTTATGAATCTTGAGTAAGAAACTCGCTATTTTGTGAAGCATCGTCTCTTCAAAAAGTTTACTCAAACTGTCCACCTTTAACTCCTCCTCAAACTGATTGCGGAGATCCTCATATGCTATACACTCCTTGATGAAATGCCATTATGTTTCCACCTCTCTCTTGCAACAAAAAATGCATGTCCTCTCTTCTCACTCTTCTTTGGGCACCTTCCACCTGCGAGTTTCACATCTCAAATGATGAGAACCAGTCCTCAGTTGAGCACAAAATTTTTGGCCTTTGCGTTGATCGTAGATCTCAAATAGATTTTTTCATCATGTTTCCAAGAATGGTTAAATTCTTTGATATATTATTCTTTTTTCCTACCTAACTGTTATGTCCACATGGCATCCCTAAATTTTTCCAGTACCCACTTTCTAATCTCCTCTTTAGTGCTAGGACATTCATGCAGATTTATGTCCCACTTGTTCATCCACCTGTTGTTTTGTTTCTTCCATGTCTTCTTCCTATCTTTTTGCTACTCCTCAACAATCATTTTGGGCCAGTGGTGCTTATCCATATTTTCTCTTTTTTAAGTAGCATAACAATCGAATTATCGTAGAAGCCTCAATTGGGAACATACCAGCTTCTACTAGAAGGATCTCATAAGGTATAGTTAATTTGACTTTGAGACTGCTAGTAATTAGATGTTTTTGGATTCTTTCTATCTATCGCAACTTGTGGTTTGACATGCTATTCCACCAAACTTCACACCCATAAAGAATAACTGGCACTACTAACAAGCCAAAAATAGTTTTCTTAGTCTTCTAATCCCACAACTCAGCTTTCCTACATTTGTTCTAAAGAAGATATAAGACTTTCCATCCTCCTTGAATCCTCTTTGATCTTCATGTCTCCCAGCTGAGCCTATAGTGAAAATCAATTCCTAAGTATTTGTATTCCACTCCTACCTCCAAGGGGCTGCCCTCAAAAATAAAATTAACTTTCTACTTTTTCCTTTTCAATGAAAAGATCATGAATTTGGTTTTGTTGGTATTCACTTGCATCACAAACTCCTGACAAAAGAGCTCAACAACCTTCAAATATTCTCTAACCTTGTGCTGATTTTGCAATAAGAATAAGGTCATCAGCATATAGGAGCAACTTTACCACATATCTCGCCAATTGGATACCTTCCCCATTGGTAATATTTAACCACTCTTCAATCTTGTCAATATATAAACCGAATAATGTGGGAGATAAAGGGCAACCCTATTTGACCCCGATGTCACTACCAAAGCATTCATACATACCCTCTTTAGTTGTGATTTTCGCTTTAACCTCCTCATAAAGTTTGTGGACAATAGCTCTAAACTCCTTTGATACCTCGAGTTCTTACATTCTGTACCAAAGCTTCTCCCCGAGGACAGTGTCAAAAGCCTTTTTGAAATCAGCAAAACATAAAAAATGCTTCTTCCCCTTGCTTGTCCCAAACTTTTTTAGTGAAGTGCCTTAAAGTAATGCAGTGGTCAATGGTGGAGTGTTTAGGCTGGAAACTAGCCTGACCTCTTGCCCTCTTTCCCTCCTTTTCTGCCCAATTGCTAATTCTACACTCTATCATGCTCCCAAAAAGCTTCCCAAACAAAGGGCTAACCATGTAATTAATGTCCCCACTTTTGTGAAGAGGAACAATGATACTGGGTGTCCATTCAACTAGAAAAATGTTTTGAGTAACACCATTAAAGACTTTCGTGATATGTGGAGCTAGGAGATCCACTCCCCACTTTAAAAATCCTACTTATAAACCATCAATATCTTGTGCTTTACCACTTGCCAGATTCTTTATACCTTGCTTGATGTCTATTACCGAAAAAATCTCAACTGATGTTTCAATTGTGGGTGGGTTACTTTTTTCATTTGTTTATTCATATAGGAGTTCCACATATTCTAACCACTGGGCATTGGTGTTGTTATTTTCTATTTGTTTCCTCTTGGTTTGTAGTTCCCTCCAAAATCCTTTGGGATTATGCTTCCTCAAAGTGATTAATTCCTTCCTCTTTGAGATTACATAACTTTATTTTTTAGATTTTATCAATTGTTTGTACATTCTCTTGTTTTCCCTGTTTGAATCCTTGCCTTTAAAAGTTCTTTTAGCAGCCTTGCACTCTTCATCATACCAAGGATTGGCTAGAAGGTATTTTAAACTTTCTTCATAGGTTTAGATCGCTTACATACTTTCAAATCCTTGTGAATTAATGGAATCAACTTGTTATTGCAAACATACTCTTTTTCTCTCTTATTCCCCTTGTTTTCTATACTTTTATTTGCTAAATGTAGGTGCTTTTCCAATGCAACCTTGAATAGCTCATGGTTTTCTTAAATTATACTTGTATTTTTCCTTGTTTAATGACCTTCCTGTGACATTGTTGAATCTTCTCTACATGTAGGTCTGTAGCTTTTATGTCGATTTTAATACAAAGGGGCATATGATCAGAGTTCAACTCTATGGGGTAGCTCTGAATATTGAAGTTCATCAACTTGGAAATAGAGTTCTGAGATCATATCACATAGTCAACCACGCTTTGCCCATTGTAAGTCTTGCAAGTAATACTATTGGATCTTGGCCAATTCTTCATGCTATTACATATAACCATTCCATAGAAGCTACATAGACCTAATAACTTTACCCCAAAGTGTGAGACATTCCCATTTCCATCCTGTGAGTTTCACTTCCAAAGATGATCCTCATTTTCCCCTAGCCATAAGGGGTTGATGTCTTCTTCTACATCTCTTCTCAACTGAATAGATTGATTGTTTGTTGCCCTAGCATTAAAGTCTTTGATCAAGATAATTTCACCTAAGGTGCTATAGGATGAAATATCTTTTTTTAATGCAGCATAAGGATCTTCATTATCTAGGTTTCTTCTCTTGTAGAATTTTGAGCTTTTTGGAGCAAAATAGCAAGCATCCACCCAAATAGTATCCTCAAAGTCCATTATTTTAATCCATATAAATTGCTTATTTGGGTCCTCTTTCTCCAATTTTATAATATCTCACCACATCTCTTTTATTAGGACCGTTATCCCACCATGCCCTTTAGTTGTTTTCGTCTCTTCATTCCACACCGAGATTTTAATGTACCCTTCAATGTCTGGAACCTTGCAAACGTCATGTCCATGTGTTTCCACAAGAAAGATAATGTCCTTCCTCTCTGCTATGGGCCCCAAGCCCGGTCCTCTTCTTAATGAGTAACCTTTTCAATTCCAACTCACCATGTTTATATACTCCCATGGGCCCCCGAATCCCTATTTCTTGTGTATCCATCGATCATTGATTTGAGCTTTTCTATTTTTTTAGCCATACCCATTTTCCTACATCTCTAGCTGATTTCACTTTCTCCCACTCTTTCCTTCGCCCTTCTTGTTGTGTAAAAGTCAAATCTTCATCCACGTAGATATAAATACCTGTAAGCATCCCCCTATTTTTTAGGACCATAGATTTATTCTCCAATTTTCTTAAAGTAACTCTTACATGCCTATCCATTCCTTCACCCATTTTCTTTCCAATCATATCCACTTGTTGAATACAACCTGTACACTTCAGCTTGTCCTTGAAAAAAATTCTTACTAGATATCCGTTGTTTCCTTCTCCCCAAAGTCCTTCAAACCTTTAATAATGAAATTTAACTCCTTCCCTTGTTTGTCTTTTTCTTCTCTTATTTGTCTCTGAATTTTTTTTTCTATGGTTTCCTTTTGTCCGCTTATTGGTTCATTGACAACCTCAGCCCAAGATTTGGCTTCCTTTATCTACTCCTTTAGATTATTTTCTCTTAGCGTCATGTCTTCTACTATCGATTGAAACTCTTCCAACTGTATCATGATATCCATTTTTATTGATTTCGAGTTATCTTTCTCTACTGCTTTTGCTTGTTCTATTCCTTGCCTTACATTGTTTAACTCTTCCTACCCCCTCTCTACACTGTATTGCAGATTCAATATCTATCTTTTTAACATTTTGTTTTCCCTTTCAAGGTTCCAGCTGACTTCTATAATTTCTCTTAGTTTATTGTCTTCTTGCTACCCCTTTGCCTCCAAAACCTCAATCCTCTTTTTCAATTCCATGAGTTCACTAACATACAGTTCCGACAACCATAACAAAGGGGAGGTCTGTTGGCATTGTGTTGTCATTGATGTCAACCAGTAAGTATAGCATGTCACTAGTATGGATGGTTACTAGTATGCAAGGTGTATGCAGGATGCAAGAAGGAGATGTTACAAGTATGGATGTTCACCTATAAGAAAACATTAAAAAGCAAATAGATAACTAAAGGTAAGGCTGGTTACATCAACTGATATAGCATAATCAACATGTATGTATGGTCAACCGGTAAAGAGGGCCACCAGGGAGCATGTATGAATAAGCAAAAGACAAACTAACAGAGTGAATGATTGTCTAATCACATAGAGTGTGAACACAGAACCAAGAGCACTCCAAGTTAGTTTGAAGTAACTAGCAGAATAGTGAAGAAATGATAGAAGGGTTGATTGTTCATTGCATGAGCAGTAGGGAAATAAGACCAGTAGCATAAGGCGAAAACTGATAGTATGTTTAGTCGGTGACTGAGTCTAAACCGACACAATGGACAGAGTTGAGTTTGATGTCGATTGATATGCCACGTAGTCTCGAAGTAGCAAGCGAACAATGCATCATCGAAGTAGTCGGTGATTGGGAAGACATTTTAATGTAGTCTGTATAAATCATGGGATGATGACAGGGGTTTGTGGCTCAAAGAAGAACGACAAAATAAGATTGAGATTGGTAATGTAAGGGTTGATGTAGGACGTCGAGTAAAAGATCAAATTTGGTGAAGAAAGCATCCAAAGCATTTATGGTGATTGACAAAAATCAGAGCCGTGTTTGCCAAATATAGTAAGCGTGTTTTGGAAGGAATGGAAATGGTGGTAAAGCCTGATTTGTTACAGATTGTTAATTGTGGAGAGGATATCCAATGTGACCTAATGCAGTTCATGGTAGGTAGAAGAAACCCTAACCGCATATAGTTTGAATCTCATTTTGGTGGAAAATCTTATGTATAAATATGAAGATTGAAGATCAGATTGATGATGCCAGTTGCGAGAAGAGAGTGTGCTTGACCGAATAAAGTGCAGATCAGACTAATAAGAGTATTGAAACTAAGTATCTAAAGGAGAATCGGTAGCAAAGGTGTAACTGGTAAGGAGGTTTAGCAGAGGTTGAACCGGTAGATAACAGAGCTAAGGTGAATTGGTAGGAAGGTATCCGAGAGTGATAGAGTGCAGAGTGATTATCAGAGGAAGTCAACAAAGGCATGGATTTATTAGTAAGGGATCAGAGAGAGAAAATTGAAAACCGGTAGTGAAAGAACTAGTGAAACAGAGAAGAGTTGTAACCAGTAGAGAGAAGTTGAATAGGTGTTATAAAATTTATTTGTAACAAGGTGCTTTCATTGTAATAAGTTTGTATTTCATTGTATATCATTGAGTTTGTGCTCGGTGTAGGGGTTGGTGCCCATAAAATTAGGGGTTGGTTCTCCTTGGGGTTGGTGCCCATAAAATTAGGGTTTAGTGCTCCTTGGGTTGGTGCCCTAAATGAGTAGGGGTTGGTGCTCCTCGGGTTGGTACAGTAAATATTTTTAATACTGTGTTTTATTGTGAGGCTAGATTGGAGCAATAGACTCCTGCAACATTTCTCACCAAGGTTTTTCCCACATTGGTTTTTCCTCGTACACCCGGTGTTGTGAGATGCATTCTTTGTGTGTGTTTGATTACTAGTGTTTTCATTACTTTACCAGTTACACACACATAGCTGGAAATTGTTTGAAATCACTGATTCACCGCCTTCCCTCTCAGTGACATATTGTGTTCTACAATTGCTATCAGAGCCTTAGGTTCCCAGTTGGTTAAAGCTTTCTCTAGGTTGAGTAGACTTTGGTCTAAGAACACAATGGAAAGAAATGAGTCCTCCTCCTCCAAAGCTCCCATGTTTGATGGAACCAACTATGCCTTCTAGAGGAGAAGAATGGAAACCTATCTGTCCTCCCTAGGTTTTGATGTTTGGATTTTAGTCAAGAATGGATATATTATTCCTAGTGTTACTCCTACAGATCTGGATGCTAAGAAGGAGTATGAAAACAATGCGAAGGCTAAACATGATATTCGCAGTGGGCTATAGTGAGTTTGTTAAGGTTATGCACTGCTCATCCCCCAAGGAGACTTGGGATAAGTTGCAAAGATTGTTTGAAGGAGATGTCAAGGTCAAGGAGGCCAAGCTACAAACACCAAGAGGTCATATTGAAGGCTTGAAGATGAAAGAGGAAGAGAATATTGCAGATTATCTTCAAAGAATAGATGAAATTGCGAACACCATTAAAGTACTTGGAGAGGAAATTGTTGATGAAGTTATTGTCAAAAAGGTGCTTAGATCACTCACATATAAGTATGATACTAAGGTCTCTTCTATAGAGGAAGCCAAGGATCTAAAAATATTTTCAATGAATGAGTTATTTGGCTCTCTAATTGCTTATGAGATGAGGACAACCGGTGAAGGAACTTCCAAGAAAGAAGATGCTTTCAACTCCACCAAAAAGGGTAAGGAAGTAAGTGCTCATAGAGAATATAGTGGAGACTCCGATGTTGAAGTTGCAAACTTTGCAAAAAATCTTAAATGAGGATCCGATAAGTATAAAGGAAAATTGCCTCTCAAATGCTTTAACTATGGTAAAATAGGACACTTTGCTGCAAAATGTCCATTTGATGAAACCAGTGGAGATGAGAAAAGAAGCTCTGGCAGGTCTTCCGATAAAGATAAAGAGAAGAAGGTCTATCAGAAAGAAAGAAGAAACTACCGGAAGCATAACAGTCTATATACCTTTGAAGATGATGCCACAGATGAAGAAAGTGCATTAGAAGTTGATTTCCATAAGGATGAAAGATAAGTTAATTTCTTTATGGCACTAGATGAACCAGTTGATGAAGTAGATGAAGATGAAGACATTGAAGCTAAAGTGGATTTACAAGGTAAGCTCATAAGAGCACTTGAGGAGTTGAAGAAAACCAGAAGAGAACACAAGAAAGTTAAGCATGTTGCTGCAGAGGAACACGAATACCTGGAGGAATCTCTAGAGGAATCCAAGAAGATAATTTCTAATCTACAACTCTAGTTGGAAGAAGCTAAGAGGATATGAAAAGTTACATCCTCTGACTTAATAAAGAAGGAAAAGGAGCAATAGAATTTGGAAGAAGAAATTGTAAGTCTCAGAAAGGAGCTAGAAAAGAGCAAGGATGAATTGAAGATGAGGAGCAAGTATGAGGGCAACACTGAAGCTTTAGATAAGATGTTGAGCAAATAGAAGCATTCAAAAGACACTAGTGGTTTAGGATTTGAAGGAGGACAATGTTCAAATAGCCAAGACACATCTGGTAAGGAGATACAATCCACTTCCTCAAGTGAAAGTAAAGAGAAGCAAATCTTTATAGTCAGAAAAGATACCAGTAAGAAGACCTATACTAAGGCTACTAGAAATCAGCCTGTGAATTAGAATTCTTAGAACTAGAAGGGTCACAAACCTTACCAGTATGCAAATCATAAAGGCAAGCCCATGGTGGATAGTAAAGGATTCACTAGAATCAACAACATGAGAGGAAGACATCCGGTGAGACAAGGGTTTGGTGGTCCAAAGAAACAAGACTAGTATGTACCCAAATTCCATGGCTATTGCTATCAGTGTAATAAGTTTGGACATAGAATTACTAATTGTAGATTGATAAATAAACCCCCTATAAATTTTGAAAGTAGAAACTCATTTTCTGCACTTCAAGGTATGGATGTTGTTTGTTATCAGTGTAATGGATTTGGTCATAGGAGTTTTGAATGTAGGCGAAGTCAATCGGTGTCCTACAATAGTTTTAAAGATTCATCATTTAATGTCAATATAAAGTGTTATAATTGTTAGAAGTTTGGGCACATTGCAAAACATTGCAACCTCAGGAAAACCAAGCCAAAGAAGTTAGTACCAGATTAGGAATCGGTAGTTAAACCAGAACATGAAATTGCATCAGACAAGAAGAAGGAAGACAAACCGGTTTGGGTTGAAAAAGACAAGAATATGGCAGAATCAAGTTTGATTGTGCAAACTACCCTGCATGCAAAGAGAAGGAACCTATGGGTTGTAGACAGTGGATGTTCCAATCACATGACCGGTGACAAAAAGAAATTCGTTAACCTTGAAGATTGGAATGGAGACTTAGTAAGATTTGGAGACAACTCCTCCATCAAGATAAAAGGAAATGGTACTCTGAATATAGATGAAAAATTGGAGGCACTTGATGTATATTATGTGAAAGGTTTAAAGAACAATTTAAAAAGTGTGAGTCAAATATGTGATAAAGGTTACAAATTCACTTTTGACTCTACCGGTTGCCAGATAAGAAAAGATAGTACTGGTCAGATTGTTGCATAAGGTAAAAGAACAGATGGAAATGTGTACAATCTGAAGGAATTCTTTGAGTCCCAATGCATTATGGGATAAGTGGATTAGAGTTGGTTGTGGCACGAGATTAGGCAACATAAATTTTGATAATCTGGTTACAGTAAGCAAAAAGGGATAGGTGAGAAATATACCGCCCATCATCAAACCGGTAAGCACATTTTGTGATGAATGTGTAAGAGGAAAGAAGACTAAGGTGAGCTTCAAGACTAAAGAACATAATACTTCAAGGCCACTTGAACTGGTGCATACTGATCTATGTGGACCTACCAGAACAAGAGCTCTAGTTGGTGAAAGATACTTCATGCTCCTTATTGATGACTTTTCAAGAATGACATGGGTCACTTTCCTACAAGACAAATCTCAAGCCTTGGAAAGATTCAAGATTTTCTGGAAGATGGTTGAGAGGGAAAGTGGATGCAAGATGAAATGTCTAGGATCAGACTAGGGTGGAGAATTCACATCAAATGAGTTTGAATATTACTATGAGAGACATGGAATAAGAAGACAGTATTCAGCTCCAAGAACACCACAATAAAATGGTATTGTAGAGAAGAAAAACAAGACTTTAAAGAAGATGGAAAGAACCATGCTAAATGAGGCAAACATACTAGATATATACTAGAAGGAATAAGTTCACATTGCTGTATATACTTTGAATCGGGTTCAACTAAGAACAAACAACAGAATGACACCTTATGAACTGTGGTATGATCGGAAGCCATCAGTTAAATACTTCAAAGTGTTTGGAAGTAAATACTTCATCAAAAGAGATCAGGATGGCTTAGGTAGCTTTGATTCTAAGAGTGATGAAGGTATCTTCTTGGGCTACACAACACATAGAAAAGCCTAATAATGATACAAAAAAAGACTAAGAAGAGTCATTGGGAGTGTGCATGTAAGAGTTCATGAAGAGGTCCATAAAGAAAGACAAGAACAAGTGAACTGGTATGATGACACCAATGATGAAGATGAAGTTTAGACTGATAGTGAACCGGAAGAAGCATCAACCAAGTCCCCCAACCGACATGTGCAAAAAAATCACTTGGAAGATCAAATTATTGGTAATAAGAGTGATGGTGTGTAGACTAGAAGAAGACTTGCCTGGAATAATGAACAAGTCAATTTCTACCTCATGACTGAAATGAAACCCAAAACATTTAATGAGGCCAACAAAAGTCAGAAATAGATTGATGCATGAAAGAGGAACTGTAGCAGATTGAGAAGAATAAGACTTGGGAATTAGTTCCTAGACTGGTAGATAAGAATATTATTGGCACAAAGTGGGTCTACCAGAACAAGATGAATGAAGAAGGAAAGATTGTGAGACACAAAGCAAGGTTAGTGTGCAAAGGATACACTCAAGTAGATAATGGACATTGTTTGTGCTCTTTGTCATTATGGTCAAAGGGGGAGAAGAAACTGGTATGACAATGATTATTGTGTGTTGACATCAATACCCAAGGGGGAGATTGTTGGTATTGTATTGTCATTGATGTCAACCAATAAGTATAGCATGTCACCAGTATGGATGGTTACCAGTATGCGAGGTATATGTAGGATGCAAGAAGGAGATGTTACCGGTATGGATTCTCACCGGTAAGCAAACATAAGAAAGAAAAGAGATAACTAAATGTAAGACTGGTTATATCAACCGATATAGCATAATAAGCATGTATGTATGGTCAACCAATATGCAAGAAGGTGCAGTATCAAATGGTAAATAGGGCCATCAATGAGGATGTATGAACAAGCAAAAGAAAAACTAACAGAGTGAATGATTGTCAGATCACATAGAGTGTGAACACAGAACCTGGATAAATCCTTGTTAGCTTGAAGTAACTAGCAGAATAGTGAAGAAATGATACAAGGGTTGATCGTTCATTGCATGTCTGGTAGGGAAAGAAGACCAGTAGCATAAGGCGAAAACCGACAGTGTGTTTAGTCAGTGACTGAGTCTAAACCGACACAATGGACGAAGCTGAGTTGGATGCTGACTGATATGCCATGTAGTCTCCAAGTGGCAAGCGAACAATGCATCATCGAAGTAGTCGGTGATTGGTAAGACATTTTAATACAGTCTATATAAATCACAGGATGATGATAGAGGTTTGCGGCTCGAAGCATAACGACGGAATAATATTGAGATTGGTAATGTAAGGATTGATGCAGCACATCGAGTAAAAGATCAAATTTGGTGAAGAAAACATCTAGAGCATTTATGGTTCTTGACAAAAATCAGATTCGTGTTTGCCAAATATAGTAAGCGTATTTTGGAAGGAATGGAAATGGTGGTTTGTTGCAGGTTGTCAATCTTGGAGAGGAGATCCAATGTGATCTGATACAGTTTGTGGTAGGTAGAAGAAACCCTAACCGCAAATAGTTTGAATCTCATTCTGGTAGGAAAGCTTATGTATAAATATGAATATTGAAGATCAGATTGATGATGCCAATTGCGAGAAGAGAGTGATCTTGAGCGAACAGAGTGCAAATCAGACTGAGAAGAGTATTGCAAATAAGTCTCTGAAGGAGAACTGGTAGCAAAGGTGTAACTAGTAAGGAGGTTTAGCAGAGGTTTAACCAGTAGATAACAGAGCTGAGGTGAACCAGTAGGAAGGTATTCGAGAGTGATAGAGTGTAGGGTAAGTATCAGATGAAGTCAACAAAGGCAGGGATTGACTGGTAATGGATTGGAGAGAGAAAACTGAAAACCAGTAGTGAAAGAACCGGTGAAACAGAGAAGAGTTGTAACCAACAGAGAGAAGTTGAAGGTTCTTTCATTGTAATAAGTTTGTATTTCATTGTATATCACTGAGTTGGTGCTCAGTGTAGGGGTTAGTTCTCCTTTGGGTTGGTGCCCATAAAATTAGGGGTTGGTGCTCCTTGGATTGGTACCCTAAATCAGTAGGGGTTGGTTCTTCTTGGGTTGGTGCCCTAAATCTTTGTAATACTGTGTTTTATTGTGAGGTTGGATTGTAGCAGTAGAATCCAACAACATTTCTCACCGAGGTTTTTCCCACATTGGGTTTTCCTCGTACATCTAGTGTTGTAAGATGCATTCTTTGTGTGTGTTTGATTACTAGTGTTTTCATTACTTTACTGGTTGTAGACACAGCTGGAAATTGTTTGAAATCACTGATTCACCCCCTCCTCCCCCTCTTAGTGACATATTGTGTTCTACAAGGTCGTGGGGTTGTATAATTATTTTTTGCCCTGTAAACCACCCTCCTTTGCCTCTTTGTTTATAGCAAAGTTTCAATTTTGGTTTGTTCTATCTCATATGTCTCCTTGAAAGAGAAAACCTCTTTCTTTTTTAGCGTTAGGTTTAGTGACAAAGGTCCTTCACTCCCAACTAGGCTTAGAGTTTCAAATTAATCATGCCTGTCAAATAACTATTTGTTGACAGTAGTAAACATTTATTGAATGTAATTTTTCTATATATATATATATACATACATAAATATAAATATATATTACGAAAGTAATTCTACCAAAGGCATATTCTTATTTGAGATGGACAAACTAATTTTTAAAATCAATGGTTCATAATTCACAATAAGTAATGCAAGACGATTGAGTGCATTTGGTCCACTGATCTTTTGTAGTCCTTGTTGTATGTGTATTGTTAGGTTTTTGTCAGGTTTCATCATTTATCCACACCCGTTTTTATTATTTCTTTTCTATCATCGACATCTTTAATAACAAGAGTCAATTTTCTTGTCGTATATACCGCTTCTGCCTTACGTCAATTGCTTCTCTTCTATGTGATGCGTATTATGTCTTCATCATGTTAGCTACCCACTTTTGTTGAAGAGGCACCCGTTACTTTCCCCAGACAGATCGCAAGAACACCTTACATTACAACTCCAGATGTTCTACTTCCAACAAATGTTATTCGCAAGATAAATTGCTCATCTTCGTGACCATCTTTGTATATACAAGGATTCCATAGTAGCAACAATGCACTAGGTAGAATTTGCATTGTGTCCCCTTCTTCCCAGATACAACATCCATGGAACCACTACGAATACCACTAAAATACTCTCTGCAACTCTTTCACCGCCAAGTCATGGACTTCCATCTCATTACCCATGCCAAGTCGCCTTCGTTCTTGAATTGTCCATCTACGCTCCCAAAAGAAAAGAATCTATTCAGAGGTTGGGACCTATTCGTGGTTCCATATCTACTTCCAAGTACATATTCACCTGCAATTGGTGCTCCTACCCTTGTCTTTACCTTGGCCTATGGCTCTATCGCTATTTCGTCACACCCATCACTCATTTCGTATCTTCCGGTCTAGAATGGAGAAGTTTTGGCCATATCTAGATCTACTGGGGTTATTTTCCCCACCCCTCAGGCGATTGACCAAATTCAGTGATCAAATGATGAAGATAGAAAATAGAGGCCTGCCCGCCCCACAGCTATAGTTGAAAAGAAATCAAATATGAAGAGAGGGGAGACTATTACAACTCCGTGAGCCCTTAGATTTTTTTCACAGAATATTTTCTTATTCACTTTTGTTTGCAAGAATACAAAGTGGTGTATCAAGTTATGCAATTCTTTATAAATATTCATTAGAATTCTACTACTTTCCCAACGATTACCCACTTCTTGTATGCTCGTCCAATGACCTTCAATGCACTATGCTGATGCAAGAGAAAAACTCATGTCTTGAGAATGGTGAATTATGCAGCATTAAAGAAATTATAATTCAACACAAACAACTTAATTACCCACAACAGAATTCAACAACTCAATTCATTAAATTGATGCACAATTACAAACTACTAAATATGCTAGTTCTTAGCTCAACTCTCCCTATCTACCATGTTTGTAGCTGCACACCTTTCCGTTTTCCCTGTGCACTTCTAAAAATTTTCTTCATTAACATTGAAATCTCTTCTTTTCCTATGCTACTCATCTATTTCCAACAATGTACCTCTGTTGACCCTTCTCTTTAGAATTTAGTACAACAATTGTTTTCTTTTCTATCTCTAATTAGTGTCTTCTACGCTAAGTGCTATCTTCTTTTTATTTTCGCATAGCCTCTTTACTCAACACTTCACTCAAATCTACATAGTCTTTTCATGTCAACTGTTTCTCTTACTCCTACACACCCTTGTTGTTCGCTATTCTTTTCCAACACTTCCAGGATCTTTTAATCTGCAATAAATTTTATTCATGAGCCAACAAAATGCTCCTTACACACTTGGTGCAGCCTCAAATTGGAGAATGCCTTTCTTTTTCTTTTCCCCTATTCACCATGCCTCTTTCCTATATGTATCCTTAATTAGCAATATTTGTGGAGGAAATTGTATGTTCTTCTTTCCACGTTGTTGCAACCATATTCCCCCATTTCGGTACTTTACTCCTCTCTTTATCTTCTTACGCACCATTTGATCTTCTTTCTTCTCTTTTATCAATTTCTAAATTTGCCATGCATTTCCTCTCCTCTTTCTATCTTTTCAACTCTCTTCTACTTTGTCTCTTTAATTTTACCTATAGCGTTTTACCTTCAATTCGACATCCATATTGATATAGTGTTTGCAAAATAGTAACAATCATTTAAATCTGTAAGTTTAAACAACATTAGAAAATCTTTAAAGGAAGCTTGTAAATTAATAATTAATATACATTATGAAATGTCATGTGAACACAAACAATAAAAAACTTACCCTTTTTCTAACTCTTCATATTTGAATGGTTAATAATGTTTAGTCCTAATCAGAGGCAAGATAATGTTTTGTAATAATTAGATGCAATTCTCAGTCTATTCCACTCTGTAAAACTCTTTGGATATTTTACGGGTATTTTAAAAAATTTAATTATCTAGATTCAAAACAATAATATGTTATGTTAAATTTCCAAAACTTGCACAAATTTTAATATAGAATTATTAATCTATCCCTCAGCCCTCCCTCTCTTTATCTTTGACTCTCCTCTCCATACCCCTCTCTTTCTCCATCTCCATCCGTACTTATATCTCCTTGTAGCCTCTCTCTCTCTCTCTCTCTCTCTTTCACTCTTTCGTCCTATATCTTACCCTCTTTTGATCCATATATGTCATTTTTCCCCCTCTCCCTATTTATAACATAACATGAGTGTGTTGGTAATGAAGTTTGACTTTTTTCAATATAGAGGTTCTGTTTTAAGTATTTGGATCTCTATAAGAAAATGCATAGTTGTTTTCAAGCTATCACTTCTCCATTGAGATATTTCTTGCACCCAAAGTAAACTTTTTCTAAGTCTCCATTGAGACATTTCTTGCACAAAAAACTAACATTTTATAAGTGACCTACAAATTGATCTCATGTACTACATGAATTATGTATGCAAAAAAGAGACCAAAATTTTCCCTAACTAACTTCATGCACTACATAAATGTATGCAAAAAATAGACCAATTTTTTTCCTAATTGACCTTTTATACCTATTTGGTGTACCCATTGCACACCAAGGTGCAATTGCTAGTATTATCAATAATAGTAACAACAAATATAATTTTTAAGTCTATTGCAATGTAAGAAGAGATTATGAATATAACCAGAATGATCATTTTTCTCATCCTCTCTTTCATGATGTATCATTCCATGTGATCTATCACTGGCTACTAAAATTTGAAATATAATTATATCCAAAAGTTCTTCTCACACATTAATAAACATCAATTAAATTAAATACAAGTTAGTGCATAAGATGGCTATTTGTAATGTAACTCAATACATAAATTATCTTAGCCTATTATCATCATCAATCATTCTAGTTATTCTAATCTTAGTCATAATATTTGATATACAAATTTATGATGCAAAATATAATCTCCACATCTAGTTATTCAACAACTTGATTGATTTTTAAAAGGGTGGAATTGATCTAAGTTGATTTTAGGTCATGGATTTGAATATCAAACCACTAAATTTAAATTTCCTAATTTGAGCTCATTTTCACTTACTTTACTAGTTTGCATGGTCCCACTACTTAATATAACTAATTTTGAATTATATATTACCTAGTGGTGTATTTCAATGCAAAAGTCATTGAAATGAATCATCTTAGATAGATGTTGTTTGGTCGCATATAGTTCATTTAATTGTATAAGGATAAAAAAAATTATCATCCTAGGTGCATACTTTGTGCTTTCTTCTAATTATTTAAATTGGTTCATCATCATTGAACTAATATATCTAGGGGTTTGACTAAGGAGATCATGACACATAATTCTATAGATTCTCTAAAGGTATTTGAAATACAATCAATTCTTACAAAGATTCAAAGAATATACATATAGAAAAATGATTTTTGGATACTGAGGGTGTTTTATATTAGATTCACTTCATAGTCTTACCTCAATAGACCAAATAACTTTTTTATTCACAAATATTAGTTCCAAGGGTGTGGGTTTGACCCATATAGCATAAGTCATTTTTATGATTCTAATATGTTTATATTCATATCAAGTCCTTGGAGCTAGGGTTAATTGATTCATAGCACATGATACATAACATATTCCATTCATAAAATTAGAGCTAAGTATTACATTAAATTTATTTAGTTTTATACTATTTCCAATCTATACTCTTATCTCTAGGCTAATTGTTCTGATTAGATTAAATTGGGAGAGGCTTGGAAACCATTACATAGTTGCTATAGCAAATAATCCCAAGGACCCATGAGGAGTGAGAGCCTTAAAGAAGAGTGCCAACTACCAAAAAAGAATAGGATCCCAAGAGACACCCCAAACTAGACACCATAAAAGCCAAAGATGAGACAAGACTAAACTAAACAAATATAACAGAAAATCAACAAAAATAACCCCATTAAAGATACAAACCGATGGCCTACCTAGTGGGGGGCTTCTCAATTTTCCAATCTTATCTCATTGCTATCAATTTTTCAGTGAACAAGAGCCTCTTGTTGGAACATTTTCTAAATGAAATAGCAGGGAACTCCAAGGTAGCTTTCACACTAGACACTGAGGACTTTAAACTAGTAACAGGGGAAGAATCCAATTGACATTTATTTTGTGCTTGCCTCCTATTAATTTCTTCCTGAATGGCCTAACGAGCTATAGTGTTCTTGGACATTCATTGTTATGATATATAATGTCCTCCATTTTCTTTTATAGGGATGCTAGTTGTCCTACAAAGCCTCAATTGCCTTGATTGTCTCCTTTTTATCTTCCTTCTGGCACATCTTTTTATACAACCCCTTCAATTCCTTTTTATTCCTTTCCACCTTTCAATATTTTCAACTAAAATACTTGCTATCACCCAAACCCTTTGATTCTTATCATTTGTCTCCTAGCTTGAATGTAATGCCCCTCCCTTGTTCAAATATTGTTTTTTTTCTAATTGGACTCATGTTGACTCTTTTAGTTTCATATGTGGTTTGATGATACTTTATATTATGATGACTCTTGTTATGAGACTATGTTATGATGTTTTGATTTGTTATTTGTAGACGATGCTTTATGTTTATGCGCAATGAATGTTGATTTTTCTCTTTATTGTTATGGATGATTAGATGTTATGTATGACCTATGTGTACTAACCCATGTACTAACATATTTTTTTATCGTATGAGATGTATCATGTGTTGGATTTATGCTCTGTTTGTTAGTCAAATTTGGACCAGATTGTCTAAAGTGGATTGATTTGTGGATGTATGTGGTTTTGTTGATTATCTTATGGTGTTATCTCTATGTGTTCGGACTGTGTTGGTTTGATGTGCTCCTATGTTGAGAGACTTATTTGAATCAAATTATGATGTTCTATTTTTGATGATTCATGTTTCATCCTATGCTTTGATTTGGGTTGAAGTAGGCGTAGTGTCATAAGGAAGAGTGTCTCTCCATGGGGTCGGGATCCTAAAGTGATTGCTAGGATAACCCATTGGGGGAGTTGCTTAATAAGTGATAACCTTAATGAAATAATTAGGGGGTTGGGTAGATAAACACATGCATCAAGAAAATGTATACCCCGCTCATGGCTTGAGTGCTAGTTTAGGCTCAAGAAGAGGTGGGAAGGCCTGGAATGGCATGATCAACTACCTTTTCTACTTGAAAGGTATGTTGGTTCCACATGAGACTTGTATGGGGGTAGGGGCCTATGGAGACCTGCCAGGATAACTCATACCAAGCTATGTGATGATACTCTCCCCTTGTGAGCATTAGTGTCCCGCCTCTGTTTTTGTAGCCTCCAGAGTATTCTTGTTATGAGATTCATCTATGTGTATCATGTTTGTGACCTTACCCGGTGAAAGTGAGTTTAAACCTGTGTAGGGGAAAAAGTGACACTAAGCAAACATGCCCTAATCTCACTTTCAACCACACACTTGTGGAATACGAAAGAGCCTAGAGGTATCACACAATTGGCTACTTCTTTTTGTGGAAGAGAGAGCCACGGGATACCTATTAGGATTTCTATTCCTTTGTTGTAATTGAAAGATGAAATGATGCAAGTTCAATCCCTAACCCCAAAGTGCAAGTATGAACTAATAACAAGATTACAGAATTGAACTTAAATGATGGAAAGCTGTAAACACAAGGACAAGACAAGAATGTAAATGTGTACCTGGTGTTAAAATATGAATGAAAATGTTCGGGACGGGGGCGCGGGCACCACTGTCCTGATTCTGCCTGTGAAACTGCTCCAGAAACTGCTGTTTTGCACTCTGGAAAAGCTGTCAAAAATGCTGAAAATGCTGTCTGTCAGGAGGACCAGGGCGCCCAGCGCCCCTGTCCCGGGGACCAGGGCGCCCAGCGCCCCTGTCCCGGGGACTAGGGCGCCCAGCGCCCCTGTCCTGGCAGGACCAGGGTGCCCCACGCCCCTGTCCTGGTCTTTTGCTTTGAGATTTGGTGTGTTGTTTGGTCTCCGTCTGCTTCTTCCGGATCTGTAACTTGCGGCGTCGTCCGAGTCCCGAAACCTGCACTTATATCTGAAAAGGTGTTTGGGTGGCTATATAGGGTTTTGCCTTAGTCAAACCCCCGCTTCGGTGATTTCCACCTCCACGAATAGCCAAGTTGTATTGTAAAATGTATTGTGTGTGCAGACCTAGTGTGTGTGCAAGGTCCTTAAATGCAAGAAAGCAAACTAGAGCAACCTAGAAAGTAAACCCTAGTTGCTTGTAAATGATAATGTAACTGCTCTAAATCAAGATGCAAAGTGATCTAAAGCATGAATAAAGGATATATTGAAGCTTATGCAAAGACATGAAAACAACATGAAATCATACCCAACCCTCAAGGGAGGAGTACAAGCCAATCTTCAGTTGGTAATCTCCTATTGTTCTTCAATGTCTTCCAAGCCCTAAATGGATGAATGAAATTGATAAATGCTTGATAGAAGGATGTTGAATGTTGTTGAAGTCTTCAAAGATCTGCTCTTTCACTGCATAAAAGGTCCCTCAAAGCCAAAAAAAATCCCCTCCCTTCAAATGAAGAAAGAGAGCTCTTATATAGGAAACCCTAGGTCATAATTTCGACTTTTGGCCGACCTAGAGATTGAATCTCCTGCCAATTTCTTGGGGTTAAGCTTTATTTTATGATTGGATCGCGCTCCTAAAATTTCGAGAAAAATGTCCGAGACCATGTGCACTCCGGGCGCCATGGTCCTCTCCGGGCGCCATGGTTCCGACAACTTTTCACCAAATTTTCAAGGCCATCGGATATGATGATTTTAGAGAGAATCCCAAAGTTACAGGTGATTTCGAGATGTTTTGACCCCCGAAAACAAGCCCCCAAGTTCAAAATAGGACCTAATTAGGGTTTTTAATTAAATGATGTATAGGAGGAATAAAATGAAAAGGGCCCACTTTAATGAAAGGGCCCAGCTTTATGATGTAGGAGATGATAAAATAGAACCTTAGACCTAATTAATTTAATTAATTAAGTGCTAAAGGGGAAATGCAATGCAAAATGCAAAATGCGCCAAGGCGGGTGCTAAACTAGGTGTGAAATTGTACCACCCTAGCAAGTGCGTACAATTTACGGCGCTACATTTAGCCCCCACTTTAGCGGTCATATGAACACTACGTGCATATGCAAGCTAAAGTACAGAAAAGTAAACATTATTTGAAAAAGGATATATCCATAAGTCTGTCGAACGAAGCCCCCAGCGGTATCTGCAGTACACAGTTAGGAACCGCACCCTACAAAACACACGTTAGATCACAAAATCACCTAATAGTTACTAAGGAAGGTGATGAAAATTCGAGGGTAGCTATATGCGCCCCCCTGTTTCGGCTTGCTAATTTTAGTGAGTTGAAACAGGATATCATGTTTACCACTTCGAATTGTTAAAGAATATTGATGACAAATGCTCACAAGAAGATTTGATATGAGATCAAAAACTAATGGAGAATCATTTGGTAAGAAAGAGGACTAAATCTCAATTCCAACACAACAAAGAGTGTGAGGATTTGAGAGTTCTCTAACACAAGATGAAGGATGTGAATGGAAACAAAATGCAAAGAGAAGAAAAGAAAGAAAAAAGCATGAATACACACATTGGTGATCCATGAGAAGAATAGTGAGAGAGAAAACATGGACTTCTCGCCCCTAGATATTGTCTAGGTGATCCATGGGAAAAAGGACATGGAAAACTAGCCCCTAGAGTCTGTCTAGGTGATCCATGTAAGGGAGGAGAGTGAGAAAGTCTAGCCTTATGCCGCTAGTTCCACTCAACCTCGTGCATGTGTGTGTAAGGGAGGTTAGAAGCACCTCATAGGAGTCTATTCCCGAGTATGCTACAACCTGTATATGTATAGTACAAAAGCGTGACATCTCGCTCTAAGAGTCTGTGCTCTGGTTCCGAGAATGACCCATTGCTCAAAAAGTGTAATGTTTATGTCATAAGTAAAGTAGAACAAGGATACCTACCTTTATTATAAAAAAAGATACCAAAAAATGCAACAATGTCATAGATCCAAGCAAGAGAGTTTTGCACTCTTTAAGCAAGGATAAGATAGTTGAAAAGGGATATCTTGTAATATGTGTAAAGGAGATCCTTAGAGGAGAAGAGATCTTTGTACAAAAAGACACCTATCCCCGAGAGGACAAATATAACATCTTCTAGAATAAGACAAAGAAGAGAATAAGAATGCAATACTTCCTTCTTTTGCGAGGTGAAAGTGATTCTTAATGAAGGATGACGTTCTTTTTAACCCAATTGGGAGAGTGAATTCATTATGGATGTATTTTACCAAGTGCAAAAGAGGTTGTAGTCAAGGACTTACACCTCTTGTAAGAGAGAATCCTTGAACAAACAACAACAAATGCATACAAGGAGTAACATCAAGTAATAAAGTTCACACCATCCACGAAATAGGAAAAAGTGGATCCTTAGATAAAAATAAGGAAAGATCATTGCCTCCCAAGGATAAGGACAATGAGAAGGACTTACACAATCTTCTAGGGAGAGATTTGGACATAAGCAAAAGAAGAGATGTATGAAATCACTCTTGTCCCCCTAGGAACAAGAAAATTAGGCTATTATGTTGCTTCAAAAATATGATTGCACTTGAAATTGTACCATCATGAATGACAATGAGCCCCCAGTAAATGAGCTACCAATGTCACATAATGATGAGCAACATAACAGCCATTAATGTTATTTAAAGACATGATAGATTGAATGAGGTATTTGAATATGACATGCTAAATGCTCAACTATAAGTGAGATCAAAAACATGTATAAAGTGATAAAAATTGAAGAAGAAAAGTCACAAGAAATCTTAGAAGAGGGATGAGTGTAATTTATTAGAGCCTTATCCCTAGAGGAAAGGACTTTATGATGAATAGGAGATAAAGATTCATAAGTGGATTTAGAAATTTGAGGGGAGTCATAAAGAGATTTGTTCATTGCCAAGATTTCCTTATGAGGGGAATGAGAGTTGATAGAAGTAGAAGATGATTTAGTTGAAGTGAGATCATCATCACTACTAAATATAGCATTCACATTGAGAGATGGTCTTTTAGATGCTTTGGTACGTTTGCAGGGATTATAGCCGAGTCCAAAGGCATAATTGTGAAAATTAGTCTCTAGAGGAACTTTTATCCCTTGTTCATGAGCGCCACAACCATTTCCATGATACCCATGCTTAGCAAAAATGCGAAAACCACGACCATAACGATCAGCCATTTCAGGAAGAGAAGGTGGTTTTTCATAAGACAAAGAATCAAACTCTTCATAATTAGAGGTGTGAGGAGAAGAAGTTTGAGAAGCGGCCACAAAATTATTGCTCATAGGTTCAGGTAAGATTGATTGATTTTTAGTGTCTTCCTTCTTTTTAACTTTAAACTCTCTAGGAGGAACCCTATACTCACCTACAAAGGTGGGATTAAAATCAAGAGATCCCCAATCGTCTTCTGCGAGAACCTTCTCAGGATCAAAAGCCTTTTCATGCGTATATTCAAGTCGAGAAGGATCTTCTTCAGGAGCTTCAGACTCATCCAAAGAATTTTGATTATCAGAGGGTAAGGATTCATCCATAGGTATCTTGTTTAAAGAGTCATTACTAGAAGAGGAAGGCAAACAAGCTTGGAGATTAGTGTCACCTATCAAGGTATATGTCTTATTGTTATAAATAAATTTAACTTGTCTATGCAATGTAGAGGGGACAACTTGCATACTATGCATCCAAGGTCTCCCTAATAGCAAGTTGTATGTTAGATTTCCCGACATAACATGGATAGGAGTAGGCAAAGTAACAGGTCCCACTGTGACGGGTAAGGTGATAATACCTAATGAAGACTTAGCAACATTATCAAAGCCTCGAATGGGACGAGAGTCAGGCTCAATAAGGGATGTATCCACATTCATCTTATGCAATAGATTGATGCTACACACATTAAGGCGAAAACCATTATCTACCAGTGTTCGTCTTATAGCAGTGTCATTTATGATAACCACAATCATCAAGGGATCATATTGATGTTGAATTTCACTAGTAGGCAACTCATCTTGAGTAAACACAATTTGAGCTTTAGGATTCATCACAGAGTTAACCAAAGACACTATATTACTAGATGTATTAGGTGGAGGAACATTCAAATATTTCAAGGCATCTTGTAACATTCCATGATGAGCGGAAGAAGTTTGGATCAAATCCCAAAGGGATATCTTAGCAGGGGTAGCTTTAAGTTGTTCTATGAGATCATAGTCCTTACTAAGCATTTGTGAAATACGAGGAGCTTGAGGAAGAATAGGTTGGGAAGGAGGAATTGAAGTTGGGATAGCTGGAGGAGGATTAGGTTGCCTATTGTTTCTTGTGTTATAGGTATGGGCAACCGCATGATAACCCTCTCTAGTCAATTGCTTAGCATAGTCATAAGGGCTCTTAGTAGAATAACCTCCTTGCACAGTAATAATAGGTTTCTTAGGAGTGCAAAAAGAATCATTAGCATAACCACCTTGAACCACTAAGATAGGCTTATTTAAAGATTGAGAATTTTGAGAAGGACAAGCACCTTGGACAGTGAAGAGAGGTTTGTTAGGTGTTTCATTTACATGTATCAAATTGATTGAGGATGGTTTAGAGGAATGAACAAAAGTGTTGGAAGAATTATTGATAGTCTTCTCTTGAACTAAAATCTTATCACATATTAGATCAATTTTAGGAGAGAGACAAGGGATAGGCATTGATGTTCTAGTAGGAAGAGTAATACTAGGAAAGGTCATATCATCCTCTATCATCAAAGGATCTACATGGGGAATAAACTCTCTAGGAGAAGGATTAACATTACTCTCTAAAGTCTCACTTTTGAGAGGGAGATCTTTGAAAGAGATGTTAACCATCTTGCTTTGAACTAGGGTATCCTTATGAGTAGAACCAAATTGAGGAGAGGGAGATGCTTTATTTTTAGAGAGAGAATAATTGAGATTCAAGGAAGGTGAGAAACTATCAAGGGAATTTTCAATCTTGATTTCATCCCCTTTGGCTAGGGGTAAAGAATAATCTATACCTTCTTCTAATGGTTCATCCCAAATAGTGAGGTTGTTGAAAGGAATGTTTGAAGTATTGTCAATTTCGGGAGAGGAGATAACATTGTTTATTAATTCCTCATCCTTAGGAGGGAGAGCATCAATAGATGTGTTAAACTCATCCTCTTTCCTCAAAATATGTTCAATATGATCTTTAGGGGAGAGAGAATTAAGGAAATTGCTTATTATTTCATCTTCTTTCTCTAAGGGATGCTTATGGGTAAGACCAACTTTAGGAGAAGGGTAAGCATTTATCATTAATTCATCATCTCTAGTGGGAATTTTGTTGGAAAAGGAAAGGCCATCACTAGGAAATGTAGGGATAATGTCATCTTCTTGCACAAAAGGATCCTCATGAAGGGAGTGTTTTTTAGGAGACACAAAGGCATCAAGGGCATCATTCAACAAAGCATGATCATATCTATTAAAAGGTTTATCTTTTGATTCAAAAGGAGATATCTCTTCATAGAGGGGATCATTGAATACAACCATGTTACTAGATTTAGTTGAAGAGCTGATAGGAATGTACCCTTGAGAGGAATCATTCGACTTATCTTTCTCATCACAACGAAATGGCATAGTAACAATGTTTATGAGTTTTTGGTAAAATGAAGGTTTGGTATATTTATCTTTCAAAAATTCATCTAAAGCTTCATCTAACTCATAATCATCACAAATATGAATATCATGCAAATAAAAATCTGACATTTTGAAATTGCATAAAATTTAAACACACAATGCAAAGAAAAACACTTTTTTTTTTCTTTTTAATGAAAATGAAATGAAAACACACTAAATCTAGATCTAGATCTAACAAATGCAATGCAAGAGGAAGCAATGATAGATTCACGTCGGGTTCACCAAAATGTGTAGGGGAAAAAGTGACACTAAGCAAACATGCCCTAATCTCACTTTCAACCACACACTTGTGGAATACGAAAGAGCCTAGAGGTATCACACAATTGGCTACTTCTTTTTGTGGAAGAGAGAGCCACGGGATACCTATTAGGATTTCTATTCCTTTGTTGTAATTGAAAGATGAAATGATGCAAGTTCAATCCCTAACCCCAAAGTGCAAGTATGAACTAATAACAAGATTACAGAATTGAACTTAAATGATGGAAAGCTGTAAACACAAGGATAAGACAAGAATGTAAATGTGTACCTGGTGTTAAAATATGAATGAAAATGTTCGGGACGGGGGCACGGGCACCACTGTCCTGATTCTGCCCGTGAAACTGCTCCGGAAACTGCTGTTTTGCACTCTGGAAAAGCTGTCAAAAATGCTGAAAATGCTGTCTGTCAGGAGGACCAAGGCACCCAGCGCCCCTATCCTGGGGACCAGGGTGCCCAGCGCCCCTGTCTTGGCAGGACCAGGGTGCCCCACGCCCCTGTGCTGGTCTTTTTCTTTGAGATTTGGTGTGTTGTTTGGTCTCCGTCTGCTTCTTCCGGATCTGTAACTTGCGGCGTCGTCCGAGTCCTGAAACCTGCACTTTTATCTGAAAAGGTGTTTGGGCGGCTATATAGGGTTTTGCCTTAGTCAAACCCCCGCTTCAGTGATTTCCACCTCCATGAATAGCCAAGTTGTATTGTAAAATGTATTGTGTGTGCAGACCTAGTGTGTGTGCAAGGTCCTTAAATGCAAGAAAGCAAACTAGAGCAACCTAGAAAGTAAACCCTAGTTGCTTGTAAATTATAATGTAAATTCTCTAAATCAAGATGCAAAGTGATATAAAGCATGAATAAAGGATATATTGAAGCTTATGCAAAGACATGAAAACAACATGAAATCATACCCAACCCTCAAGGGAGGAGTACAAGCCAATCTTCAGTCGGTAATCTCCTATTGTTCTTCAATGTCTTCCAAGCCCTAAATGGATGAATGAAATTGATAAATGCTTGATAGAAGGATGTTGAATGTTGTTGAAGTCTTCAAAGATCTGCTCTTTCACTGCATAGAAGGTCCCTCAAAGCCAAAAAAATCCCCTCCCTTCAAATGAAGAAAGAGAGCTCTTATATAGGAAACCCTAGGTCATAATTTCAACTTTTGGCCGACCTAGAGATTGAATCTCCTGCCAATTTCTTGGGGTTAAGCTTTATTTTATGATTGGATTGCGCTCCTAAAATTTCGGGAAAAATGTCCGGGACCATGTGCACTCCGGGCGCCATGGTCCTCTCCGGGCACCATGGTCCCGACAACT
Source organism: Cryptomeria japonica (assembly GCF_030272615.1). Taxonomy (NCBI): domain Eukaryota; kingdom Viridiplantae; phylum Streptophyta; class Pinopsida; order Cupressales; family Cupressaceae; genus Cryptomeria; species Cryptomeria japonica. The sequence goes on along the minus strand of NC_081407.1, from coordinate 237,179,041 downwards.
TTTCACCAAATTTTCAAGGCCGTCGGATATGATGATTTTAGAGAGAATCCCGAAGTTACAGGTGATTTCGAGATGTTTTGACCCCCGAAACCAAGCCCCCAAGTTCAAAATAGGACCTAATTAGGGTTTTTAATTAAATGATGTATAGGAGGAATAAAATGAAAAGGGCACACTTTAATGAAAGGGCCCAACTTTATGATGTAGGAGATGATAAAATAGAACCTTAGACCTAATTAATTTAATTAATTAAGTGCTAAAGGGGAAATGCAATGCAAAATGCAAAATGTGCCAAGGCGGGTGCTAAACTAGGTGTGAAATTGTACCACCCTAGCAAGTGCGTACAATTTACGACGCTACAAAACCATGTATTGTTTATCCTTTGTTTGTGTTCTTGAGGGCCTTTTATCTCTCTCCTAGCATGGGGGGTGATCCTTTGAGGTCCACATGGTTGGGTGGTAGTTGCCTTCTTCCATCAGAGATGTTGAACCTATTGTTATGTCGATTAGTTTCGTTCATTCTCTAGTTGCTTCTCTTGGATATGGTTAGCTCATTGAGTTAGGTGGAGATTTCATTCATCTATCATATCATACTTATGTTTAAATTGGATGTAATTTTATTATGCACATGCCTTCGAGGCAAATGATTTATCTATGATGTAATTTTGATGTAAACGAAATAAGGTTTAGGTGATGTGATTTATATTAGTAAATGGAATTACTTATCTTATGTAATTAAAAGCTTACATGTTATTTATCCATTACTTTGTATGTTGTAGGAGCTATTGATAATGGTTATACAATGATTTTAGCTTAAGAAGTTATTTGAATGCAATGTCGTTTCTCGATTCTGTAATATGTATGGATGGATTATTTTCATAGTTATTTTGTTTATGTTCATCTATGAATAAAATGTTAACCAAGATTGGATTTAATTTCTTTAATGGTGTATGGGTAGTATAGTAATGACGTTGAGAAACCTATAAGTTAGCAGCTTTCTTCCTCTTGTGCAAATAAGCTTAATATTATCCTTTTGTTGTTATAGGATGTTCACTTAATGTTGAAAAAAAATATTTCACTCATATTTGAGTTTGTTTAGTTAGATCCTTTAGGGTTCCTTGGTGGGGCATTACATTGATGACTTTAAACTAGTAGCAGGGAAATAATCCAAATGAAATTTATTTTGTGCTTGCCTCCTATTAATTTCTTCTTGAATGGCCTAGAGAGCTATAGAGTTCTTCTTGGACATTCATTGTTTTGAGCTATCATATCCTCCATTTTCCTTTTTAGGGATGCTAGTTGTACTACAAAGCCTTGATCGCCTTGATCATCTCCTTTTTATCCTCCTTCTAGTGCATCTTATCATACAACCCCTTCAATTCCTATTCCATTCCTTTCCACCTTTCAATATTTTTAGCTAAATGATTTTCCATCGCCCAAACCATTTGATCCTTATAATTTGTTGCCAAGCTTGAAGCTCTAGAATCCACTTCAGAAAGGGCCTCCAACCAATTAATTTTATTTTTTGCCACATTTAGTTGTCCTAAAATTTAACATAATATCATGTCATATTTGTTGTAGCCATCATAGAGTTAATTAACCTTATTCGCAAAGGAAAGGAATTCCCATTTCCTCGATGAGTTCATAGGTGAGGGGAGAGGGGAGACAAAATAGGGGGTAGAAAGGGTGGCAACATTATTAATAGGGTTGTGTGGGGCCCACTTGGACCCAGTACACCACGAGGAAGTAGAATCCTTAGTATCATTCTCCTCTAGCTTTTACTGTTCGACTATGCATTCAATAATGGGAGGGGTCGAGGGATTCTTATATTTAGCCATCTTGCTAAGGTTAACTTGAGTAGGGGTCCCTTTGGGTTTAGAAGTAGAGTTGGCATCTTTACTATCCAACTTAATTATTTATATAGTTAATTTATTTAATTAATTAGCTAAGATTCTTTATGTTGATTTGGTTTCCCTTACATAGAATTTTGAATCTAACTTTCTTACACCTCAATGTTTCATAACTAGGGATGCATCTAATATTTTTTTCTTATAAATTTAACCCTGTAGAATCACAAATTATCACCGAGCCAATTTACACATCATGTTTATGCCCCTACTTTAGTGCATCTCTCCATCTCCTATCCGAGTTAGTTCAATGCCTTAAATCCAACTTTTATGCCACATACACCTACCAAATTATCCTCTTGGGCTATGTCCTTCTCCTTGGGGCCAATTTAAGGTCACTAATTGAGGGGGACCAGGGCTCTAGCACCGTGGTCTTAGACCAGAGTGCCCAACGCCCTGGTCCACCTCAATGGGACCCAATTTTTAAGAGGAGGGTGTGACCTATCTCTCAGGTGGGAAATGAATTTGGTGGCTCAATATGACTATTGTAGGTCACCCTAATTGGTAGATTGACCTAGATCATCATATATAAATGTGTTTGATCAACTTAATTTCATCCTAAGCATTCTAAGACTCCAAGCATTCGACCTAAAGCATTCAAGCATTGAAGTGTTCATCATCAAGAATTTCTAGAGATCTTCAAGGTTGAATTTCCTTCATTCAATCATTGTGGAGAAAATTACATCATTCATATGCAAGGATGTGTTTGTGATTAGGTTTTTGTCATGTTCAAGCCACTTCATACAACATATGTAATTACATTCAAGAAGCAAAGCATCATTATTAGTCATTGCAGATTTGAGGAATATCTTTCCATTATTTATTTCAGTATTTGCAATATTTCATTCAAGGTTAGTTCCTGAACCAAATTTTGACTTAGGAAAACCCCTATTCCAAACCTATTTCCCTTCTCTAGTATGCACAAGAACAAGTACAGAGTTGTGATCTTCAAAATTGACTTTATTTACAGTGACAAATCAACTCCCTATTGGAGTGTGAAAAGTGTGAAGGAGCAGAGCAACAACCATCTTGATCCCAACAAATCAGGAACTCCTTCCAGGTGTAGGTTCGAATAATCAAATTACAATCCTCAGATCTAGGTTCGTGGTTTGATCTAGCAACTATAGCTCACTGTTTACACATAATTAATTCAATTTTAGCCTATTTACCTTAATTTCAAAATCTTCAACAAATCAATTCAACTCAAGGGAAAGAAGAGGCACACTAAAACTCCTTTGAATCAGATCAAAATCTAGATCTATCTAATTCCTATATTTCCATAATGTAATGGTCCCAAAGTAAAAATTAGTGGTTCTTTTTCCTTCTTATGGTGGAAACCCTAAATTTTCACCATTACATTTTGGTGAACCTAACATCTTACACCTTTATTTCTAATTTATGTTCTTAGATCTGAGTGTTTATGCAATTTAAAATTCAAATTTACATTTACAAGTTTAATTTCCAATTGAATTTTAAAAATTTAGAGATTAATTTCACAAAAACCCTAATTTTAAATTCTAAAATGAGCTTGTGGGTTGTCTAATTTGGAATAATTGTTTCAGATCTAATTGAGAAACATTTTAAACTTCAAATTCAAATTCATAGATCTTATTTTGATCAAGTTACATAAATTTAAAGGTTAATTCATAAAAACACTAATTTATGTTGGTTAATTGGAGTTATGGTTGCATAATTCATCACTTTAATTTTTACACTTGATTTTAAAAATTAATAATGCCACTTCATAGATCTAATTTATTTGATATTTTACATATTATTACTTATCTTTTCACTTATATTTATCATAATCATGTGTTGGATAATGGCTTCATTCATTTCACATCGTTTCTTTTTAGCCATAACACTTTGGCATAGTGCATTTTTAGAATTTCCAAATTTATTCCTTTCAATCAACTAGATCTCGAAGATTTAATTTATAGTGCATCTTTTATTGTGATATTTCTAGGAGAATATATTGCATATATTGATAAAATTAAATATTTTATAGATCCCAATCTTAGAGATGTTAATGGAAAACCTAATACTTGTACCTCTCCTAGGGTATCTAATATGAATGAAGAACAAGTTAATACACCTATCAATGATCTCTCTAATGGAGAGAAAGAATTGAAGAGAAACATGGCACCATCTTCTTTTCATGAACATACCCTAGCACAAGGGGGGAAAGACCAAAATATTGGTGTTTCAATCTCTCTAAATCCCCCTTATTCTCCTAGAGCCTATCTTAGTCTTCAAAAAGTATGTAGAGAAGATGATGTTATGCATTTTTTTCATGATCTATCTCCCAACAGAACACTAAGAAAAGATGAGGATTTAGATGATAAGGATCTTCCTTCCCAATTGACCAAAGAGGATATACATGATGCAAGAAAGGAAAATCCTCCTTTACAAGATATATTCCTTCTTCATCTACGTGTCCCTTTGTTCCTTCTAAACACACTTACACTATAAATTTCAAAGAAATTTATTATAATGTTCCTCCTCTTCAATTAACAAATTCTTATAGGAGTGGCTTTAACATAATATCAAAACAAAGTTCTAGAGGACAAGGACTTGGAAAATGTGAACAAGGAAGTAGAGTCCCTATAAAACCTCCTACACAAGCTAGCACAAAAGGCCTAGTACATTATCATAATTCTCCTATGGATGATCTCGTCAAGATTTAAGACTTCAAAAATGATCTTGCAAGACAACAAACCTATTGTTTAGCTAAAAGTGCTTCTTCTTCAAAAACTCCTTTTTGCTCATATCACCAAACTATTGATCACACTACCAATGAATTTCCTGATTTTTAAAATAGAATGAAAGGAGTCATTGATAGAGGCATAGTTAAAATCATGGACAACAAACCTTCTTCTTCTAACAATCCTTTTCCTACATCACAAGAGACAAGGCCTAATCCTATTGATGATCAGGAAATATTAGCAAATAAAATCTTTTGGAAAATAAAGTACCATAAGAAGGTTGTTTTTCCTTTTGTAAAGTTTAGAAAAAGCATAAAGAAGGTAGTGATCATTGTCTTTTTCATCATAGCTATTTTCATTCTCTTAGAAAATGTAAAGCATTTAAGGAATTTTTTCAAGAAAAATTTGATAAGGCTCAAATAAATCTTTCCACTGATATTGCTCTGTTTATTGGTGAGAAAGTAGTGCCTTAGCACTCTTCTCACCCTTCATTGTTGCTCCTCACCCTATGAAATAAGTATTCAACTTAATTGGGGGCTCTTTGTCATAAGAAGTGACACTTTTTCAAATATCAAACATCTTGAAGCAACAATGTGGTTCATTATTGCCTCTATACTTGGGGGGCAAGAATCTTATTCTTTCCTTTCTCTTTATCTAAAGTATCAATATTCCCTTTAGGGGTTGCATTTTCATATTTCGATATCCTTCTTGCATGGAATCGTATGCCTTATGATAAATCTCTTCTTGGGCCCGAGTTTATGATCTCTCTCTCTCTCTCTCTCTCTCCCTATTTAAATATTACCTCTTCTTTAAAGTTGTATTTAACATATATAAATGTCTTTTCTTGCATTGGATGATCCACGTGAGTATATTGTGCATTTACTTATGCCTAATGTCTCCTTAGAGCTTGTGTAATTCTTCTCTTTTTCCCTATGCTTGAGGGGCAATGATCTCTCTTGTCCTTTCTAAGGATCCACTTTTTCTTTATTGAGTGGTGTTTTCTTATGATTTGATGTCATTCCTTGTGTGAAGTTGTTATTTTCTCAAGGATTCTCTCTTTTACAAGAGGTGTATGTCCTCGGTTACAACATATTTTTCACTTGGAAATGTATATCTATTATAAGCTCACTCCTCACATTGGATCAAAATTGTGTCATCCTCCATCACGAATCCCTTTCACCTAGTAATAGGGGAAAGGTATGCATTCTTTTTCTCCTTCCCTTCTTTTGATAGAAGATTCTATGTTTGTTCAAGAACTCCTCTTGGAGGTAGATGTCTTTCAAGCAATGATATCTTCTCCTCCAAGGATACTCTTTACACTTGTTGCAAGATATCTCTTTTTCAACTATCTTATCCTTGCTTATAAGAGTATTCTCTCTTTAGTTTGGATTTATGACATTGTTTCCTAAAGGATATCTCCTTGGTGTTGAAAGCGGATATCTTGATTCTTAGCTTCCTTAAGACATCAACATAGGGCTATGTTGATATCTTAAGGGGGAAACCCATATTGCTCTCTTTGTACCATATTGTACTATATCTTTGCATGTCTTAAATGGGGTGTTTAGACTCGGAAATAGAGAAAAAAAAATCTTATATGAGATGCTTCATGCCTGAAAAAGTAGAAACAACATTTGATATATGTCTTAGATGAGGTATACATCACCAAAATAGAGAAAAAAAACTATTAGATGGGATGTCCTCAAAACCAGGCATGTTTTTGTCTTGTATAGAGTTACACATTCTCAAAACCAAAGAAAACAAACTTGTTGGGAAAATGGTGTTCAACCTTGCATTTACATGAGGTTACTATTTATAGTAAGTTTTCATTTTAGCACGAAATGGTGCTAAACTCTCCCCAAATATTGTGATTGGCTACATAACATTCTGGTAAAGTTTCGTCATAAGATCACAACTAGTTTTGAAGATATTAAAGTTTCCATTTTGGAGGGGTCCAATAAGAGGTTTAAACTTAATTTTGAGGAATTTAGAGGCCTTGAAACACCCTAAAAAGTGGGCATAAATGGCATATATATTTACGAGGTGATAGAGAAATTCACGAACTTTCTGACACTTCAAACAATTCATCAAGCGGATACACGATTTGCAAGTTATGGCCTCCAGGAGTTTGTACTCCTGAAATAGGAAATATAATTTATATCGAACACATAAATGAACTATAAAAGGGAGGGGCACGTGTTGATGTGGTTTTTAACATATCATAGGGAATCTAGTTTGGAGATAAGGTTGGCTATACTTTATTGGGTGGTTTTAACCCATGGTTTTGTAATACTGTTTGACGGTTTCTTGTATTGTATCTCTTATATATTAGGTGTGTGAGATAGAGATTGTGTATAAGAGTCTTATGGCTATTGAGTTACCTTTGAATCTTTGATTAGTGGTACCCATGCGAAGATATTTCTCTCCAAGTATATTGTAATCTATTTTTTATTGATGAATAATATATTGGACAACTTTTGGAGTGTGGGGTTTTTATCCTGAAAGGGTTTTCCCCACATAAATCATTGTGTTGTGGTATGAATGTTATTTATGAGTATTTCTATTAAGTTTTTGTAACTGTTGTGACAATTTGTAATTTTTTTCCATTATCCTCCTCTCAAGGTTAGTGTAGGGAGTTGTTCCACTACTTAACTTCCTTACAAAACTATTATATGAGATGTTCCTGGAACTAGACTTGCCCCTTGGCATTTGAATTTGCATTTGAATTATATGTCTTAAATAGGTTGATGCATGAACGAAACCATAGAAAACAAACTCTTATACAGGGTTCTATATACTTGAAACCAGACATCACTTGCACACATGCATGAGGATGGGTGGAACAAGAAAAAAACAACTAGATTATTCCTACTCTCCTCCCCAACATGGATCATCTAGAAAAACACATTTAGAATATGTATATGTGTCCTTTATCATCACTCTTCTCATGGATAACCTATAAAAACATATCTAGCGTGTACATCCGTGCTCTTTTTCTCTTTCTTCCCATGAGCTCATAGATTTTCTATTGGTGGTTCATAAATGATGTGTTCTTTTCTCTTTTAGGTTATCACTTATGTTCTTGAGATGGAATTATTCAAGAATGACATTAGTGGTTGAGACATTTTGATATCAAGGTATCTTTGGCTAGTTTACTTGAGGTGTTGTTTTGGTTTTTTCTCTTTGTGTGTCTTTTTCCTTTTTGTCTTTGTTTGTATTTTTGCCTTTGTTTTGCCCTTTTATTTTTGTCTTGTTTCGTATGTTCTTGCATGTGTTTGAGTGAGTTAAGATCCTAAGATTGAGGGTTTTGTTCCTCAAAATTATTGATGTCTTATACTCCTTGTGATTGTGCTCCTCATTGCTCCTCTCTTTCATCTCTCTTTCGTCTACTTTACCATGAGTATTTGCATAGGCTCATACTCTCATTAAAGTGGGGAATAAATGTAGCATCATAAATTATCACTGGGCCAATTTACACCTCATGTTTATGCCCCTACTTTAGCACGTCTCCCCCTCATCTCCTATTTGTGTCCATTCAGTGCCTTAACTCGAACTTTAATGCCACATACACCTACTAAATGATCCTCTGTGTCTATGTCCTTCTCCTTGGGGCCAATTTAAGGTCCCTATCTCTACAGAGGGTGTGACCTATCTCTCCAGTGGTAAATGAATTTTGTGGCTCTATTTGATCGTTGGAGGTCATCTTAATCGGTAAATTGACCTAGATCCTTATATATAAATGAATTTGATCAACTTAATTTTATTCTAAGAATTCTAAGACTCCAAACATTCAACCCAAAGCATTCAAGAATTAAAATGTTCATCATCAAGTATTCCCAAAGATCTTCAAGGCTGTATTTCCTTCATTCAATCATTTTGGAGCAAATTAGATCATTCATATGCAAGCATGTATGTGTGATTAGTCTTTTGTCATGTTCATGTCATTTCATAAAACATATGTGATTAAATTCAAGAAGCAAAGAATCATTATTAGTCATTGCAAATCTGAGGTATATCTTTCCATTATTTATTTAGTATTTACAAAATTCCATTCAAGGTCAATTCCTAAATCATGGTTTGACTTAGGTAAACCCATATTACTAAAAAATTTCCCTTCTCTAGCGCATGTAGGAATGGGTACAGAGCTTCGATATTTATAATTGACTTTATTTACAGCGATGAATCAATTCCCCATTAGAGTACGAAAAGTGTGGAGGACCTGAGAAACCACCATCCTGATCCTGACAAATCAAGAGCTCATTTAGGTAATAGGTTTGAATTCTCTTACAATCCTAATATCTAGGTTCATGGTTTGATGTGATGACTATAGCTCACTGTTCATGCATAATTACTTCAATTTCAACTCATTTACTCTAATTTTAGAATCTTCAACAAATCAGTTCAACTCAAGGGAAAGAAGAGGCACACTAAAACCCCTTGGAATTAGATTAGAATCTATATCTATTGGATTTACATATATCTAATTCCTATATTTCCCTAATCTAATGGTCCCCAAGTAAAAATCAACGGTTTCCATCCTTGTTATGGTGGAAACCCTAATTTTTCACCATTATAAATTCAAATTTAGTTAGGGCTTACATCTACTCTTAAGTGTTTATTAAATTATTGTTTCTATCTGTTAATGTTTAGAATTTAGTGTTAGATGTCTTTTATTTCTTCTCTTCACTCTTTAAATTCAAGATTGAATATTTGACTTTTAGGATACAACATTTTCTATTTCTTTTGTTCTTACATTACATGTAACATATATGATAGATTCTCCTTTGTACTTTAATGATGACTTATTTCTTTCTTTTCTATTCCTTGAGTAAATGACTCAACTTTCCCAGTTTAATAATTTTAGTGTGTACTTGATCTTAATCTTACATGTAATCACTACTTTAGTAGTAAATCTCCATTACGCTTTTTCTTTCCTTTGCCATCTATGCATTTTAGACACTATCTATGGGGATTTTCACATGTAAAATATTATCAAATGAAATAATTTTTTAAAAGAGCACAATGGTAAAAAGACAAATTCTAAATTTACTCACATTGTAACAAGAATTATTAGTCTATTTGAGAGGGTAATCTCTCTAGATCAAAGATCTATTTGTAGCGTCCTAAAATTGCGACACTTGCAATTTTGACTGCATTTGGGTCTTCATGATGGCGGTGCAATGTTGAACCTGAATGGAGACCCTGAAACCTACTTGTGACATCAAAAACTGCATATTTCTGCACCTTCGCCTAATCCTTCCTTGCACCTTGCTGTCCCGGGAGGTGGGACCATGGCACCCAACGCCCTGGTCCTTTAGGACCATGGCGCCTAGCGCCCTGGTCCCCTAGGACCATGGCGCCCAGTGCCCTGGTCCCTGGCCCTATTTTGGGCCCGGTCTCTTGTTGGGCATCGGGTCTTTAAGTTTGCAATTTGGAAAATGATGCTTCTAGGTCGGCCTAAGGTCGGAAAAATCAGTCTCTCAACCCTAATTGACAAATATATAAACTACTTTTCCTCTCCTAGAAAGGGAGGAAGAAAATAAGCAAGAGCAAGAGGCGGAAGCGATATTCAAACATTCAAACATTCAAGCATTCAAGCATTCCTTCAAGCAATTGAGTATTCTAAGTCTCCATTCAAGGCTAGGTGTTGCATTCAAGACAAGGATTCAACCATTGAAGAGGAGATCACCTACAACATACAACATCATTACACCTTCGCATGTAAGAATACAAACATTCTTACAACAAGGTATTAGTACTTGTTTACATTACAAACATTTACATTTACAACATTCTCATTTCTTGGTTAATTCCAAAACCGGGGTTTGACCTAAAGGCAAACCCCTAATCCCTAACCCCCCAATCGTCCTCTCTTTCCCGTGTGTAGGTTGCAGGTACGCGGCTGTAATTGAAGATCTGGAATCCTTGTGCAGAGACGAACAGATCCACCTTCGTTTCGCGGATTTTTCGGAGGACCGTGTGCACTCTGGGCGCCATCGTCCCGTCAACTTTTGCTCAAATTTGCAGGACAACATCGTCTCGACATTTTACTACTAATTTTAGGTCCGTAGCTTCATCCCGTATCCCTATCTCTGTTTATAAGCGAATCTTTCTTACTTTACATGCATTCCTAGTTCAATCATTCTATCTACATTCTTTACAAAAGAGGGTATCCTTGATGTCTTAACCCTTGAAACTCATTTAGAATCCAGTCTTGCATTGTGTGGGATTGGATCTTGTGGGTTTCAACCCCTCTTTTGAATGTAAAGTCTCTCCTAAGTGAAAACCGTCAACCCTAGTGACCTCCCTTCTCTCTCCTTGGGGGGGGGAACACTTAGGGTTCGATTTTCCACTTTACATTTTGGTGAACCCGACGTGAACATCCTAATTCTGATTATTCATGGTTAGATCTGAAAAATTTGCTTCCTTAATTACATTTCCATGTTTGATCGTTTGCAAATTTTAGAGGTTAATTGCATAAAAACCCTAAAATTTTCTTTTTAGTAATTGAGCTTGTGAGATGTTTAAGTGTTAATGCTTGTTTCAGATCTACCCTTCTATTGCAAATTGTTAATTCATATTTGTGCTTTAATTCTGAAAATTAAGTGGTTAAGTGTCAAAACCCTAATTTTGAAAACCTTCTTGATTCAACCTTTAACCAATGATTTCACTAATCAAAACACCTCCAAATCGGCTGTAACTTTGGATTCCGCAACAAAATCACAATATCTCTCATCCCTGAAAATTTGGAAAAAAGTTGCGAGGACCGTGTGCACCCCGAGCGCCATCGTCCCCGACATTTTTTCTGAAATTTCGGGAGCTAGATCTTACTGTATTTTTCTGCTAAAATCCAGAATTTTGGCTGATTTTATTAATTCTAACACTTTCAAAATTAAAGTCAAAGTTGGTCTAGTGATTGCTTGGATAAAGGCTTATAATCATTCACAAATTGTTGAAATTAAAATTCATATCAAAATTGTGTTTCTTACTGTCCTAAATCTGAAAAGTGTGTTAGCATTCATTCGAAATTTCAGTGCTTTATTCAAATTTTTGCAGTTTGTGACTTTTGAAATTAAGTGTTTATTTACAACAACTTTGATTTCCACTTTCAAAATTGAATTTTGCATGAAATTGAGTCAACTTTTAAATTTCAAAGCCTGCATTGCTTTCAGTATTCCCTCTAAAATCATAAAATTCAAAATTTCAGTTTCCCTCTCTTTTTCAAAATTCAAATTTTGCATTTTTCAACAATCTTGGTAGGGTTCAATTTTGAGATTGCAACTTTAATTTGGCCTAGCTACAGATCGTAAATCACTCAATTTTTTCAGATTAGCTTTAAAATCATCATAACTTTCATCCCTGAAAATTTTGAAAAAAGTTGCGAGGACCGTGTGCACTCTGTTCGCCACGGTCCCTGACATTTTTTCCGAAATTTTGGGAGATTGTCCTGATTGTATTTAACAGCTTAAATCTAGGAGATTGGCTGATTTTATTGAAATTTGCTACCTCTAAAATTCAAAATCTTCTATCTCTCTTTAGTGCATGAGTTTTACAACAACAAGCCCTAATTACACTATTCCCGTTAGACGAAGCCTTAGAATTAAGTCCTTCCAAGGTTTAATTATGGAGGAGATGGAACCTAATTTGAATGGCCTTTTTAATGAGGACATGGGTAATTCCTCTAATCCTCTTAATGATGAAGAAACTCTCCATGAGGTTTCTGTAGAACAACTTTCGAAATTGGATAACCAATTTGATGATTTTCGACAATGGATGTCTCAAGAATACCCTGATAGTGAAGCTCTTTCATTAATTGAGGGTCTAAAACGTATGGTTCAAAGTGATAAGAGTGGAATTGATATTTTGCGTAGTATTGCACACATTGTGGATTCGAATGTGATGCCTATGAAGAGTTGTGCCGAAACTTTAGGTTATACACAACCTCCTACTCAAGTTAATCATTCTATTCCTTTGACAACTTCTATTGCTAGTATACCTACTTTTACATCAAACATAATGACTACTTCAATACAAGACATTCCACCTATGATCACCAGTCATGGGGGCAATCCCTCTTTTTCAATCAACCCTCTTCCTTCATTCAATCCTACTTCTTCATTCATTCCTTCAATGAGTGTTCCTATTTCATCTCCACAAATAAACACGACGCAAGGGGGCAATTCATTTAACCATTCCATTCCTCCTTGTAGTGTTCCTCCTTTCCAATCATCTCCTATGACTAACTATCATAGTGTCCCGCCACCTTACTCTCAATCAATACCTTCTTTCAATAACATAATACCTCCATCACAATCTAACACGTCTAATATGAACTCTTCGACTGAAGCGACCATTAACAATCTTGCACAAACTGTCTCTTCTTTACAACAACAAATTGCCTCTATGAATCAATCTAAGTCTAGTGTGCCCACATTTGATGTTGCGAGCCCACTTTCTCTTGACATTGTTCGAGCTATCGCCCCTAAGCACGTTGAAATCCCGCAATTGGAGCTTTATAATGGTAAGGGTGATCCTCTAACACATGTTAAGACCTTTCAAACAATATGTACTGATTTTGCTCATGACCAAAGGTTGCTTGCAAAACTATTTACTAGAACATTAAGAGATAAAGCCCTACAATGGTATTGCTCGTTGCCTTCTTATTCTATTACTTCTTTCAAACAACTGGCAAATGCTTTTATTCAACAATTTCAAAACAATATAAGTCCTAAAGTTACTTTGATTTATTTAATGCATTGTAAACAAGGTGTTAAAGAAAAAGTGACTGATTTCATTGGTAGATATAAGCATTTGTATGCTCAGATTTCTTTTCCAGTACCTGACAATGATATTCAAAGAATCTTTATTTCTAATTTACAAAAAGATATTAGAGAAAAACTTCTATTTTCTGAGTTTACTTCTTTCCAACAGTTGTGCGCAACTCTTCACAATTATCACCTGACTGTGAGTCAAATGGAACAAGCAAATCCTATGGCTCCGAGTGATAAGGGTGATAGTAGTCAACAACCATTTGGGAAGTTTAAACCGAACAGAGAGGTCATTAAATTCAATGAAAACATCATCAACAACAATGTGAATGCAACATCAGGTGTGCCTCCTATTTCTAAGTTTTTCAAGAAAGAAAGAAAGTTTACTCCTTTGAATGAATCATTGCATAGTATTATGAATAAGTTATTGGAACAAAATGTGCTTACTCTTCCTCCTATAAGGCAAATAGATCCTGCAAAGATTAATTCACCCTATTTTGATAACAAATCTTTTTGTCAATTTCATCGTCAACCTGGGCATGATATTGAAAAACATTTTGCTTGAAAGGGTAAAATTCAAGATTTGATTGATAATAATACTATCTCTGTTTCTGGTGTGAATGATAAAGGCAACACATCTGTAGCTCCTCCTAACCAAAATCTTAAGATTTTTACTGATCCATTACCTTCTCATACCTCTAATGTGGTTGAGACTAATGATTCCTCTTTCTCACCTGATAGTCTTGTGTCTATGACTCCGAATGTAATTAACTTTGTGGAACAGCAGCAAATCCCTAAAGAACCTTCCATCACATTTGATTCCAGTGAAACTATCAGGGCACCTGATGGCCCTTTATATATAGTTGCAAAAGTCAAGAATACACCTTGCCGTGGAGTGCTTATTGATCCTTCTTGCATGGTTAATGTCATTACTAAAGAATTTCTTTTTACTTTGCAATTGAATCAAGTGATCTATGACGAAACAAATGTGGTTGTGAAATTATTTGATGCATTTTCTTCTCCTACAATTGGTTCTATTACATTACCTATTGAGGTCCATAACAAACCCCTTGATGTGGACTTTGCTATTATTCCATCGTTCGAACAATTTCGTGTGAAGCTAAGCTATCCTTGGCTATCTTCCATGAAAGCTATTGCTTCTCCTATTCACAAGTGTTTGAAATTTCCCCATAATGGTGAAGTTGTTACTGTCAATCATAGTCTTTTTAAACCAGCTGAAAGAACTTCTATCGTTCCTATTGATTATTTTTGGCCTAAACAATTCCAATCTCTTCCACCGCGAAGTGATCATCTTTTCAAATCTTATCAAAAGTGGAAAAAAGATATGATCCTATCTCTAAGTGAACCTAGAACACCCAAACTTGACATTCCTATCGTTCTGGAGAAAGAAGTTCTTCCTTTGAAAGATAAAACTAATGTCTTTCCTCAAGAAGATTCCCAACCCATCCCTATGAATGTGACTATGCCTATATCTAATAAACTTCCTAAAAGTAGACCTATACCTCCTCGTCATGATGGACTTGGTCTCCTTCCTAAACCAAATATTCCTCCTTTATATGGAGCAGTTCCTCCTCCTTCCTCTTATGGAGAGAAGAGACCTTTCTCTTCTCCTATTGTTCAACCTAAGAGACCACAACCTAAACACCCAAGTGATAAGGATGAGAACGTTCCTCCTCCTCAATCTTCTCAACTTCCTGCTAAGACTAGATGAAATCGTTCTGCACGTGAACGCCGACGAAAGCGTCATCTTAGAGCTTAGGCAGCTGCTTCTCAAACTTTGCAATCCCCAAAAACACCTTCAGCTAGTATTATTCCATTTTCTCCTCAGCCAAAAATTGAGCCAAAATCTCCTAAACATAAGATGCATGATGGTCTTGATCCTGTGCGAGTTAAAGATCCTATTTTTATAAATCTTGATGATGATATAGATGAAAATGTTATTCATGATGAAAATGTTACTCCTCTTTCTTCTGATAGTGAGTATGAATATGTTGATGTTGATAACCATTTATCTAATGAATTTTCTAAAGCACTTATCCTAGCTCCTAGACAAGAACAACGTGGCGTGGAACATGAACATAGCCCTTGCTTGGATCTTGTGATAGCTCCATCTGCTGTGTTGGATGTTCCTCCTCTAGCGTGTTTCCTGCCTTCCCAAAATATTGATCAGCAAGATCGGGGGGTAGATGATCTTTCCTCAAAATATGTTCAATATGATCTTTAGGGGAGAGAGAATTAAGGAAATTGCTTATTATTTCATCTTCTTTCTCTAAGGGATGCTTATGGGTAAGACCAACTTTAGGAGAAGGGTAAGCATTTATCATTAATTCATCATCTCTAGTGGGAATTTTGTTGGAAAAGGAAAGGCCATCACTAGGAAATGTAGGGATAATGTCATCTTCTTGCACAAAAGGATCCTCATGAAGGGAGTGTTTTTTAGGAGACACAAAGGCATCAAGGGCATCATTCAACAAAGCATGATCATATCTATTAAAAGGTTTATCTTTTGATTCAAAAGGAGATATCTCTTCATAGAGGGGATCATTGAATACAACCATGTTACTAGATTTAGTTGAAGAGCTGATAGGAATGTACCCTTGAGAGGAATCATTCGACTTATCTTTCTCATCACAACGAAATGGCATAGTAACAATGTTTATGAGTTTTTGGTAAAATGAAGGTTTGGTATATTTAGCTTTCAAAAATTCATCTAAAGCTTCATCTAACTCATAATCATCACAAATATGAATATCTTGCAAATAAAAATCTGACATTTTGAAATTGCATAAAATTTAAACACACAATGCAAAGAAAAACACTTTTTTTTTTCTTTTTAATGAAAATGAAATGAAAACACACTAAATCTAGATCTAGATCTAACAAATGCAATGCAAGAGGAAGCAATGATAGATTCACGTCGGGTTCACCAAAATGTGTAGGGGAAAAAGTGACACTAAGCAAACATGCCCTAATCTCACTTTCAACCACACACTTGTGGAATACGAAAGAGCCTAGAGGTATCACACAATTGGCTACTTCTTTTTGTGGAAGAGAGAGCCACGGGATACCTATTAGGATTTCTATTCCTTTGTTGTAATTGAAAGATGAAATGATGCAAGTTCAATCCCTAACCCCAAAGTGCAAGTATGAACTAATAACAAGATTACAGAATTGAACTTAAATGATGGAAAGCTGTAAACACAAGGATAAGACAAGAATGTAAATGTGTACCTGGTGTTAAAATATGAATGAAAATGTTCGGGACGGGGGCGCGGGCACCACTGTCCTGATTCTGCCCGTGAAACTGCTCCGGAAACTGCTGTTTTGCACTCTGGAAAAGCTGTCAAAAATGCTGAAAATGCTGTCTGTCAGGAGGACCAAGGCGCCCAGCGCCCCTATCCTGGGGACCAGGGTGCCCAGCGCCCCTGTCTTGGCAGGACCAGGGTGCCCCACGCCCCTGTCCTGGTCTTTTTCTTTGAGATTTGGTGTGTTGTTTGGTCTCCGTCTGCTTCTTCCGGATCTGTAACTTGCGGCGTCGTCCGAGTCCTGAAACCTGCACTTTTATCTGAAAAGGTGTTTGGGCGGCTATATAGGGTTTTTCCTTAGTCAAACCCCCGCTTCAGTGATTTCCACCTCCATGAATAGCCAAGTTGTATTGTAAAATGTATTGTGTGTGCAGACCTAGTGTGTGTGCAAGGTCCTTAAATGCAAGAAAGCAAACTAGAGCAACCTAGAAAGTAAACCCTAGTTGCTTGTAAATTATAATGTAAATTCTCTAAATCAAGATGCAAAGTGATCTAAAGCATGAATAAAGGATATATTGAAGCTTATGCAAAGACATGAAAACAACATGAAATCATA
This sequence comes from Cryptomeria japonica, assembly GCF_030272615.1. Lineage (NCBI taxonomy): Eukaryota > Viridiplantae > Streptophyta > Pinopsida > Cupressales > Cupressaceae > Cryptomeria > Cryptomeria japonica. Next base: position 237,161,786 of record NC_081407.1, on the reverse strand, counting down.
CCCAACCCTCAAGGGAGGAGTACAAGCCAATCTTCAGTCGGTAATCTCCTATTGTTCTTCAATGTCTTCCAAGCCCTAAATGGATGAATGAAATTGATAAATGCTTGATAGAAGGATGTTGAATGTTGTTGAATTCTTCAAAGATCTGCTCTTTCACTGCATAGAAGGTCCCTCAAAGCCAAAAAAATCCCCTCCCTTCAAATGAAGAAAGAGAGCTCTTATATAGGAAACCCTAGGTCATAATTTCAACTTTTGGCCGACCTAGAGATTGAATCTCCTGCCAATTTCTTGGGGTTAAGCTTTATTTTATGATTGGATCGCGCTCCTAAAATTTCGGGAAAAATGTCCGGGACCATGTGCACTCCGGGCGCCATGGTCCTCTCTGGGCACCATGGTCCTCTCCGGGCACCATGGTCCCGACAACTTTTCACCAAATTTTCAAGGCCGTCGGATATGATGATTTTAGAGAGAATCCCGAAGTTACAGGTGATTTCGAGATGTTTTGACCCCCGAAACCAAGCCCCCAAGTTCAAAATAGGACCTAATTAGGGTTTTTAATTAAATGATGTATAGGAGGAATAAAATGAAAAGGGCACACTTTAATGAAAGGGCCCAACTTTATGATGTAGGAGATGATAAAATAGAACCTTAGACCTAATTAATTTAATTAATTAAGTGCTAAAGGGGAAATGCAATGCAAAATGCAAAATGCGCCAAGGCGGGTGCTAAACTAGGTGTGAAATTGTACCACCCTAGCAAGTGCGTACAATTTACGACGCTACAAAACCATGTATTGTTTATCCTTTGTTTGTGTTCTTGAGGGCCTTTTATCTCTCTCCTAGCATGGGGGGTGATCCTTTGAGGTCCACATGGTTGGGTGGTAGTTGCCTTCTTCCATCAGAGATGTTGAACCTATTGTTATGTCGATTAGTTTCGTTCATTCTCTAGTTGCTTCTCTTGGATATGGTTAGCTCATTGAGTTAGGTGGAGATTTCATTCATCTATCATATCATACTTATGTTTAAATTGGATGTAATTTTATTATGCACATGCCTTCGAGGCAAATGATTTATCTATGATGTAATTTTGATGTAAACGAAATAAGGTTTAGGTGATGTGATTTATATTAGTAAATGGAATTACTTATCTTATGTAATTAAAAGATTACATGTTATTTATCCATTACTTTTTATGTTGTAGGAGCTATTGATAATGGTTATACAATGATTTTAGCTTAAGAAGTTATTTGAATGCAATGTCGTTTCTCGATTCTGTAATATGTATGGATGGATTATTTTCATAGTTATTTTGTTTATGTTCATCTATGAATAAAATGTTAACCAAGATTGGATTTAATTTCTTTAATGGTGTATGGGTAGTATAGTAATGACGTTGAGAAACCTATAAGTTAGCAGCTTTCTTCCTCTTGTGCAAATAAGCTTAATATTATCCTTTTGTTGTTATAGGATGTTCACTTAATGTTGAAAAAAAATATTTCACTCATATTTGAGTTTGTTTAGTTAGATCCTTTAGGGTTCCTTGGTGGGGCATTACATTGATGACTTTAAACTAGTAGCAGGGAAATAATCCAAATGAAATTTATTTTGTGCTTGCCTCCTATTAATTTCTTCTTGAATGGCCTAGAGAGCTATAGAGTTCTTCTTGGACATTCATTGTTTTGAGCTATCATATCCTCCATTTTCCTTTTTAGGGATGCTAGTTGTACTACAAAGCCTTGATCGCCTTGATCATCTCCTTTTTATCCTCCTTCTAGTGCATCTTATCATACAACCCCTTCAATTCCTATTCCATTCCTTTCCACCTTTCAATATTTTTAGCTAAATGATTTTCCATCGCCCAAACCATTTGATCCTTATAATTTGTTGCCAAGCTTGAAGCTCTAGAATCCACTTCAGAAAGGGCCTCCAACCAATTAATTTTATTTTTTGCCACATTTAGTTGTCCTAAAATTTAACATAATATCATGTCATATTTGTTGTAGCCATCATAGAGTTAATTAACCTTATTCGCAAAGGAAAGGAATTCCCATTTCCTCGATGAGTTCATAGGTGAGGGGAGAGGGGAGACAAAATAGGGGGTAGAAAGGGTGGCAACATTATTAATAGGGTTGTGTGGGGCCCACTTGGACCCAGTACACCACGAGGAAGTAGAATCCTTAGTATCATTCTCCTCTAGCTTTTACTGTTCGACTATGCATTCAATAATGGGAGGGGTCGAGGGATTCTTATATTTAGCCATCTTGCTAAGGTTAACTTGAGTAGGGGTCCCTTTGGGTTTAGAAGTAGAGTTGGCATCTTTACTATCCAACTTAATTATTTATATAGTTAATTTATTTAATTAATTAGCTAAGATTCTTTATGTTGATTTGGTTTCCCTTACATAGAATTTTGAATCTAACTTTCTTACACCTCAATGTTTCATAACTAGGGATGCATCTAATATTTTTTTCTTATAAATTTAACCCTGTAGAATCACAAATTATCACCGAGCCAATTTACACATCATGTTTATGCCCCTACTTTAGTGCATCTCTCCATCTCCTATCCGAGTTAGTTCAATGCCTTAAATCCAACTTTTATGCCACATACACCTACCAAATTATCCTCTTGGGCTATGTCCTTCTCCTTGGGGCCAATTTAAGGTCACTAATTGAGGGGGACCAGGGCTCTAGCACCGTGGTCTTAGACCAGAGTGCCCAACGCCCTGGTCCACCTCAATGGGACCCAATTTTTAAGAGGAGGGTGTGACCTATCTCTCAGGTGGGAAATGAATTTGGTGGCTCAATATGACTATTGTAGGTCACCCTAATTGGTAGATTGACCTAGATCATCATATATAAATGTGTTTGATCAACTTAATTTCATCCTAAGCATTCTAAGACTCCAAGCATTCGACCTAAAGCATTCAAGCATTGAAGTGTTCATCATCAAGAATTTCTAGAGATCTTCAAGGTTGAATTTCCTTCATTCAATCATTGTGGAGAAAATTACATCATTCATATGCAAGGATGTGTTTGTGATTAGGTTTTTGTCATGTTCAAGCCACTTCATACAACATATGTAATTACATTCAAGAAGCAAAGCATCATTATTAGTCATTGCAGATTTGAGGAATATCTTTCCATTATTTATTTCAGTATTTGCAATATTTCATTCAAGGTTAGTTCCTAAACCAAATTTTGACTTAGGAAAACCCCTATTCCAAACCTATTTCCCTTCTCTAGTATGCACAAGAACAAGTACAGAGTTGTGATCTTCAAAATTGACTTTATTTACAGTGACAAATCAACTCCCTATTGGAGTGTGAAAAGTGTGAAGGAGCAGAGCAACAACCATCTTGATCCCAACAAATCAGGAACTCCTTCCAGGTGTAGGTTCGAATAATCAAATTACAATCCTCAGATCTAGGTTCGTGGTTTGATCTAGCAACTATAGCTCACTGTTTACACATAATTAATTCAATTTTAGCCTATTTACCTTAATTTCAAAATCTTCAACAAATCAATTCAACTCAAGGGAAAGAAGAGGCACACTAAAACTCCTTTGAATCAGATCAAAATCTAGATCTATCTAATTCCTATATTTCCATAATGTAATGGTCCCAAAGTAAAAATTAGTGGTTCTTTTTCCTTCTTATGGTGGAAACCCTAAATTTTCACCATTACATTTTGGTGAACCTAACATCTTACACCTTTATTTCTAATTTATGTTCTTAGATCTGAGTGTTTATGCAATTTAAAATTCAAATTTACATTTACAAGTTTAATTTCCAATTGAATTTTAAAAATTTAGAGATTAATTTCACAAAAACCCTAATTTTAAATTCTAAAATGAGCTTGTGGGTTGTCTAATTTGGAATAATTGTTTCAGATCTAATTGAGAAACATTTTAAACTTCAAATTCAAATTCATAGATCTTATTTTGATCAAGTTACATAAATTTAAAGGTTAATTCATAAAAACACTAATTTATGTTGGTTAATTGGAGTTATGGTTGCATAATTCATCACTTTAATTTTTACACTTGATTTTAAAAATTAATAATGCCACTTCATAGATCTAATTTATTTGATATTTTACATATTATTACTTATCTTTTCACTTATATTTATCATAATCATGTGTTGGATAATGGCTTCATTCATTTCACATCGTTTCTTTTTAGCCATAACACTTTGGCATAGTGCATTTTTAGAATTTCCAAATTTATTCCTTTCAATCAACTAGATCTCGAAGATTTAATTTATAGTGCATCTTTTATTGTGATATTTCTAGGAGAATATATTGCATATATTGATAAAATTAAATATTTTATAGATCCCAATCTTAGAGATGTTAATGGAAAACCTAATACTTGTACCTCTCCTAGGGTATCTAATATGAATGAAGAACAAGTTAATACACCTATCAATGATCTCTCTAATGGAGAGAAAGAATTGAAGAGAAACATGGCACCATCTTCTTTTCATGAACATACCCTAGCACAAGGGGGGAAAGACCAAAATATTGGTGTTTCAATCTCTCTAAATCCCCCTTATTCTCCTAGAGCCTATCTTAGTCTTCAAAAAGTATGTAGAGAAGATGATGTTATGCATTTTTTTCATGATCTATCTCCCAACAGAACACTAAGAAAAGATGAGGATTTAGATGATAAGGATCTTCCTTCCCAATTGACCAAAGAGGATATACATGATGCAAGAAAGGAAAATCCTCCTTTACAAGATATATTCCTTCTTCATCTACGTGTCCCTTTGTTCCTTCTAAACACACTTACACTATAAATTTCAAAGAAATTTATTATAATGTTCCTCCTCTTCAATTAACAAATTCTTATAGGAGTGGCTTTAACATAATATCAAAACAAAGTTCTAGAGGACAAGGACTTGGAAAATGTGAACAAGGAAGTAGAGTCCCTATAAAACCTCCTACACAAGCTAGCACAAAAGGCCTAGTACATTATCATAATTCTCCTATGGATGATCTCGTCAAGATTTAAGACTTCAAAAATGATCTTGCAAGACAACAAACCTATTGTTTAGCTAAAAGTGCTTCTTCTTCAAAAACTCCTTTTTGCTCATATCACCAAACTATTGATCACACTACCAATGAATTTCCTGATTTTTAAAATAGAATGAAAGGAGTCATTGATAGAGGCATAGTTAAAATCATGGACAACAAACCTTCTTCTTCTAACAATCCTTTTCCTACATCACAAGAGACAAGGCCTAATCCTATTGATGATCAGGAAATATTAGCAAATAAAATCTTTTGGAAAATAAAGTACCATAAGAAGGTTGTTTTTCCTTTTGTAAAGTTTAGAAAAAGCATAAAGAAGGTAGTGATCATTGTCTTTTTCATCATAGCTATTTTCATTCTCTTAGAAAATGTAAAGCATTTAAGGAATTTTTTCAAGAAAAATTTGATAAGGCTCAAATAAATCTTTCCACTGATATTGCTCTGTTTATTGGTGAGAAAGTAGTGCCTTAGCACTCTTCTCACCCTTCATTGTTGCTCCTCACCCTATGAAATAAGTATTCAACTTAATTGGGGGCTCTTTGTCATAAGAAGTGACACTTTTTCAAATATCAAACATCTTGAAGCAACAATGTGGTTCATTATTGCCTCTATACTTGGGGGGCAAGAATCTTATTCTTTCCTTTCTCTTTATCTAAAGTATCAATATTCCCTTTAGGGGTTGCATTTTCATATTTCGATATCCTTCTTGCATGGAATCGTATGCCTTATGATAAATCTCTTCTTGGGCCCGAGTTTATGATCTCTCTCTCTCTCTCTCTCTCTCCCTATTTAAATATTACCTCTTCTTTAAAGTTGTATTTAACATATATAAATGTCTTTTCTTGCATTGGATGATCCACGTGAGTATATTGTGCATTTACTTATGCCTAATGTCTCCTTAGAGCTTGTGTAATTCTTCTCTTTTTCCCTATGCTTGAGGGGCAATGATCTCTCTTGTCCTTTCTAAGGATCCACTTTTTCTTTATTGAGTGGTGTTTTCTTATGATTTGATGTCATTCCTTGTGTGAAGTTGTTATTTTCTCAAGGATTCTCTCTTTTACAAGAGGTGTATGTCCTCGGTTACAACATATTTTTCACTTGGAAATGTATATCTATTATAAGCTCACTCCTCACATTGGATCAAAATTGTGTCATCCTCCATCACGAATCCCTTTCACCTAGTAATAGGGGAAAGGTATGCATTCTTTTTCTCCTTCCCTTCTTTTGATAGAAGATTCTATGTTTGTTCAAGAACTCCTCTTGGAGGTAGATGTCTTTCAAGCAATGATATCTTCTCCTCCAAGGATACTCTTTACACTTGTTGCAAGATATCTCTTTTTCAACTATCTTATCCTTGCTTATAAGAGTATTCTCTCTTTAGTTTGGATTTATGACATTGTTTCCTAAAGGATATCTCCTTGGTGTTGAAAGCGGATATCTTGATTCTTAGCTTCCTTAAGACATCAACATAGGGCTATGTTGATATCTTAAGGGGGAAACCCATATTGCTCTCTTTGTACCATATTGTACTATATCTTTGCATGTCTTAAATGGGGTGTTTAGACTCGGAAATAGAGAAAAAAAAATCTTATATGAGATGCTTCATGCCTGAAAAAGTAGAAACAACATTTGATATATGTCTTAGATGAGGTATACATCACCAAAATAGAGAAAAAAAACTATTAGATGGGATGTCCTCAAAACCAGGCATGTTTTTGTCTTGTATAGAGTTACACATTCTCAAAACCAAAGAAAACAAACTTGTTGGGAAAATGGTGTTCAACCTTGCATTTACATGAGGTTACTATTTATAGTAAGTTTTCATTTTAGCACGAAATGGTGCTAAACTCTCCCCAAATATTGTGATTGGCTACATAACATTCTGGTAAAGTTTCGTCATAAGATCACAACTAGTTTTGAAGATATTAAAGTTTCCATTTTGGAGGGGTCCAATAAGAGGTTTAAACTTAATTTTGAGGAATTTAGAGGCCTTGAAACACCCTAAAAAGTGGGCATAAATGGCATATATATTTACGAGGTGATAGAGAAATTCACGAACTTTCTGACACTTCAAACAATTCATCAAGCGGATACACGATTTGCAAGTTATGGCCTCCAGGAGTTTGTACTCCTGAAATAGGAAATATAATTTATATCGAACACATAAATGAACTATAAAAGGGAGGGGCACGTGTTGATGTGGTTTTTAACATATCATAGGGAATCTAGTTTGGAGATAAGGTTGGCTATACTTTATTGGGTGGTTTTAACCCATGGTTTTGTAATACTGTTTGACGGTTTCTTGTATTGTATCTCTTATATATTAGGTGTGTGAGATAGAGATTGTGTATAAGAGTCTTATGGCTATTGAGTTACCTTTGAATCTTTTATTAGTGGTACCCATGCGAAGATATTTCTCTCCAAGTATATTGTAATCTATTTTTTATTGATGAATAATATATTGGACAACTTTTGGAGTGTGGGGTTTTTATCCTGAAAGGGTTTTCCCCACATAAATCATTGTGTTGTGGTATGAATGTTATTTATGAGTATTTCTATTAAGTTTTTGTAACTGTTGTGACAATTTGTAATTTTTTTCCATTATCCTCCTCTCAAGGTTAGTGTAGGGAGTTGTTCCACTACTTAACTTCCTTACAAAACTATTATATGAGATGTTCCTGGAACTAGACTTGCCCCTTGGCATTTGAATTTGCATTTGAATTATATGTCTTAAATAGGTTGATGCATGAACGAAACCATAGAAAACAAACTCTTATACAGGGTTCTATATACTTGAAACCAGACATCACTTGCACACATGCATGAGGATGGGTGGAAAAAGAAAAAAACAACTAGATTATTCCTACTCTCCTCCCCAACATGGATCATCTAGAAAAACACATTTAGAATATGTATATGTGTCCTTTATCATCACTCTTCTCATGGATAACCTATAAAAACATATCTAGCGTGTACATCCGTGCTCTTTTTCTCTTTCTTCCCATGAGCTCATAGATTTTCTATTGGTGGTTCATAAATGATGTGTTCTTTTCTCTTTTAGGTTATCACTTATGTTCTTGAGATGGAATTATTCAAGAATGACATTAGTGGTTGAGACATTTTGATATCAAGGTATCTTTGGCTAGTTTACTTGAGGTGTTGTTTTGGTTTTTTCTCTTTGTGTGTCTTTTTCCTTTTTGTCTTTGTTTGTATTTTTGCCTTTGTTTTGCCCTTTTATTTTTGTCTTGTTTCGTATGTTCTTGCATGTGTTTGAGTGAGTTAAGATCCTAAGATTGAGGGTTTTGTTCCTCAAAATTATTGATGTCTTATACTCCTTGTGATTGTGCTCCTCATTGCTCCTCTCTTTCATCTCTCTTTCGTCTACTTTACCATGAGTATTTGCATAGGCTCATACTCTCATTAAAGTGGGGAATAAATGTAGCATCATAAATTATCACTGGGCCAATTTACACCTCATGTTTATGCCCCTACTTTAGCACGTCTCCCCCTCATCTCCTATTTGTGTCCATTCAGTGCCTTAACTCGAACTTTAATGCCACATACACCTACTAAATGATCCTCTGTGTCTATGTCCTTCTCCTTGGGGCCAATTTAAGGTCCCTATCTCTACAGAGGGTGTGACCTATCTCTCCAGTGGTAAATGAATTTTGTGGCTCTATTTGATCGTTGGAGGTCATCTTAATCGGTAAATTGACCTAGATCCTTATATATAAATGAATTTGATCAACTTAATTTTATTCTAAGAATTCTAAGACTCCAAACATTCAACCCAAAGCATTCAAGAATTAAAATGTTCATCATCAAGTATTCCCAAAGATCTTCAAGGCTGTATTTCCTTCATTCAATCATTTTGGAGCAAATTAGATCATTCATATGCAAGCATGTATGTGTGATTAGTCTTTTGTCATGTTCATGTCATTTCATAAAACATATGTGATTAAATTCAAGAAGCAAAGAATCATTATTAGTCATTGCAAATCTGAGGTATATCTTTCCATTATTTATTTAGTATTTACAAAATTCCATTCAAGGTCAATTCCTAAATCATGGTTTGACTTAGGTAAACCCATATTACTAAAAAATTTCCCTTCTCTAGCGCATGTAGGAATGGGTACAGAGCTTCGATATTTATAATTGACTTTATTTACAGCGATGAATCAATTCCCCATTAGAGTACGAAAAGTGTGGAGGACCTGAGAAACCACCATCCTGATCCTGACAAATCAAGAGCTCATTTAGGTAATAGGTTTGAATTCTCTTACAATCCTAATATCTAGGTTCATGGTTTGATGTGATGACTATAGCTCACTGTTCATGCATAATTACTTCAATTTCAACTCATTTACTCTAATTTTAGAATCTTCAACAAATCAGTTCAACTCAAGGGAAAGAAGAGGCACACTAAAACCCCTTGGAATTAGATTAGAATCTATATCTATTGGATTTACATATATCTAATTCCTATATTTCCCTAATCTAATGGTCCCCAAGTAAAAATCAACGGTTTCCATCCTTGTTATGGTGGAAACCCTAATTTTTCACCATTATAAATTCAAATTTAGTTAGGGCTTACATCTACTCTTAAGTGTTTATTAAATTATTGTTTCTATCTGTTAATGTTTAGAATTTAGTGTTAGATGTCTTTTATTTCTTCTCTTCACTCTTTAAATTCAAGATTGAATATTTGACTTTTAGGATACAACATTTTCTATTTCTTTTGTTCTTACATTACATGTAACATATATGATAGATTCTCCTTTGTACTTTAATGATGACTTATTTCTTTCTTTTCTATTCCTTGAGTAAATGACTCAACTTTCCCAGTTTAATAATTTTAGTGTGTACTTGATCTTAATCTTACATGTAATCACTACTTTAGTAGTAAATCTCCATTACGCTTTTTCTTTCCTTTGCCATCTATGCATTTTAGACACTATCTATGGGGATTTTCACATGTAAAATATTATCAAATGAAATAATTTTTTAAAAGAGCACAATGGTAAAAAGACAAATTCTAAATTTACTCACATTGTAACAAGAATTATTAGTCTATTTGAGAGGGTAATCTCTCTAGATCAAAGATCTATTTGTAGCGTCCTAAAATTGCGACACTTGCAATTTTGACTGCATTTGGGTCTTCATGATGGCGGTGCAATGTTGAACCTGAATGGAGACCCTGAAACCTACTTGTGACATCAAAAACTGCATATTTCTGCACCTTCGCCTAATCCTTCCTTGCACCTTGCTGTCCCGGGAGGTGGGACCATGGCACCCAACGCCCTGGTCCTTTAGGACCATGGCGCCTAGCGCCCTGGTCCCCTAGGACCATGGCGCCCAGTGCCCTGGTCCCTGGCCCTATTTTGGGCCCGGTCTCTTGTTGGGCATCGGGTCTTTAAGTTTGCAATTTGGAAAATGATGCTTCTAGGTCGGCCTAAGGTCGGAAAAATCAGTCTCTCAACCCTAATTGACAAATATATAAACTACTTTTCCTCTCCTAGAAAGGGAGGAAGAAAATAAGCAAGAGCAAGAGGCGGAAGCGATATTCAAACATTCAAACATTCAAGCATTCAAGCATTCCTTCAAGCAATTGAGTATTCTAAGTCTCCATTCAAGGCTAGGTGTTGCATTCAAGACAAGGATTCAACCATTGAAGAGGAGATCACCTACAACATACAACATCATTACACCTTCGCATGTAAGAATACAAACATTCTTACAACAAGGTATTAGTACTTGTTTACATTACAAACATTTACATTTACAACATTCTCATTTCTTGCTTAATTCCAAAACCGGGGTTTGACCTAAAGGCAAACCCCTAATCCCTAACCCCCCAATCGTCCTCTCTTTCCCGTGTGTAGGTTGCAGGTACGCGGCTGTAATTGAAGATCTGGAATCCTTGTGCAGAGACGAACAGATCCACCTTCGTTTCGCGGATTTTTCGGAGGACCGTGTGCACTCTGGGCGCCATCGTCCCGTCAACTTTTGCTCAAATTTGCAGGACAACATCGTCTCGACATTTTACTACTAATTTTAGGTCCGTAGCTTCATCCCGTATCCCTATCTCTGTTTATAAGCGAATCTTTCTTACTTTACATGCATTCCTAGTTCAATCATTCTATCTACATTCTTTACAAAAGAGGGTATCCTTGATGTCTTAACCCTTGAAACTCATTTAGAATCCAGTCTTGCATTGTGTGGGATTGGATCTTGTGGGTTTCAACCCCTCTTTTGAATGTAAAGTCTCTCCTAAGTGAAAACCGTCAACCCTAGTGACCTCCCTTCTCTCTCCTTGGGGGGGGGAACACTTAGGGTTCGATTTTCCACTTTACATTTTGGTGAACCCGACGTGAACATCCTAATTCTGATTATTCATGGTTAGATCTGAAAAATTTGCTTCCTTAATTACATTTCCATGTTTGATCGTTTGCAAATTTTAGAGGTTAATTGCATAAAAACCCTAAAATTTTCTTTTTAGTAATTGAGCTTGTGAGATGTTTAAGTGTTAATGCTTGTTTCAGATCTACCCTTCTATTGCAAATTGTTAATTCATATTTGTGCTTTAATTCTGAAAATTAAGTGGTTAAGTGTCAAAACCCTAATTTTGAAAACCTTCTTGATTCAACCTTTAACCAATGATTTCACTAATCAAAACACCTCCAAATCGGCTGTAACTTTGGATTCCGCAACAAAATCACAATATCTCTCATCCCTGAAAATTTGGAAAAAAGTTGCGAGGACCGTGTGCACCCCGAGCGCCATCGTCCCCGACATTTTTTCTGAAATTTCGGGAGCTAGATCTTACTGTATTTTTCTGCTAAAATCCAGAATTTTGGCTGATTTTATTAATTCTAACACTTTCAAAATTAAAGTCAAAGTTGGTCTAGTGATTGCTTGGATAAAGGCTTATAATCATTCACAAATTGTTGAAATTAAAATTCATATCAAAATTGTGTTTCTTACTGTGCTAAATCTGAAAAGTGTGTTAGCATTCATTCGAAATTTCAGTGCTTTATTCAAATTTTTGCAGTTTGTGACTTTTGAAATTAAGTGTTTATTTACAACAACTTTGATTTCCACTTTCAAAATTGAATTTTGCATGAAATTGAGTCAACTTTTAAATTTCAAAGCCTGCATTGCTTTCAATATTCCCTCTAAAATCATAAAATTCAAAATTTCAGTTTCCCTCTCTTTTTCAAAATTCAAATTTTGCATTTTTCAACAATCTTGGTAGGGTTCAATTTTGAGATTGCAACTTTAATTTGGCCTAGCTACAGATCGTAAATCACTCAATTTTTTCAGATTAGCTTTAAAATCATCATAACTTTCATCCCTGAAAATTTTGAAAAAAGTTGCGAGGACCGTGTGCACTCCGTTCGCCACGGTCCCTGACATTTTTTCCGAAATTTTGGGAGATTGTCCTGATTGTATTTAACAGCTTAAATCTAGGAGATTGGCTGATTTTATTGAAATTTGCTACCTCTAAAATTCAAAATCTTCTATCTCTCTTTAGCGCATGAGTTTTACAACAACAAGCCCTAATTACACTATTCCCGTTAGACGAAGCCTTAGAATTAAGTCCTTCCAAGGTTTAATTACGAAGAAGATGGAACCTAATTTGAATGGCCTTTTTAATGAGGACATGGGTAATTCCTCTAATCCTCTTAATGATGAAGAAACTCTCCATGAGGTTTCTGTAGAACAACTTTCGAAATTGGATAACCAATTTGATGATTTTCGACAATGGATGTCTCAAGAATACCCTGATAGTGAAGCTCTTTCATTAATTGAGGGTCTAAAACGTATGGTTCAAAGTGATAAGAGTGGAATTGATATTTTGCGTAGTATTGCACACATTGTGGATTCGAATGTGATGCCTATGAAGAGTTGTGCCGAAACTTTAGGTTATACACAACCTCCTACTCAAGTTAATCATTCTATTCCTTTGACAACTTCTATTGCTAGTATACCTACTTTTACATCAAACATAATGACTACTTCAATACAAGACATTCCACCTATGATCACCAGTCATGGGGGCAATCCCTCTTTTTCAATCAACCCTCTTCCTTCATTCAATCCTACTTCTTCATTCATTCCTTCAATGAGTGTTCCTATTTCATCTCCACAAATAAACACGACGCAAGGGGGCAATTCATTTAACCATTCCATTCCTCCTTGTAGTGTTCCTCCTTTCCAATCATCTCCTATGACTAACTATCATAGTGTCCCGCCACCTTACTCTCAATCAATACCTTCTTTCAATAACATAATACCTCCATCACAATCTAACACGTCTAATATGAACTCTTCGACTGAAGCGACCATTAACAATCTTGCACAAACTGTCTCTTCTTTACAACAACAAATTGCCTCTATGAATCAATCTAAGTCTAGTGTGCCCACATTTGATGTTGCGAGCCCACTTTCTCTTGACATTGTTCGAGCTATCGCCCCTAAGCATGTTGAAATCCCGCAATTGGAGCTTTATAATGGTAAGGGTGATCCTCTAACACATGTTAAGACCTTTCAAACAATATGTACTGATTTTGCTCATGACCAAAGGTTGCTTGCAAAACTATTTACTAGAACATTAAGAGATAAAGCCCTACAATGGTATTGCTCGTTGCCTTCTTATTCTATTACTTCTTTCAAACAACTGGCAAATGCTTTTATTCAACAATTTCAAAACAATATAAGTCCTAAAGTTACTTTGATTTATTTAATGCATTGTAAACAAGGTGTTAAAGAAAAAGTGACTGATTTCATTGGTAGATATAAGCATTTGTATGCTCAGATTTCTTTTCCAGTACCTGACAATGATATTCAAAGAATCTTTATTTCTAATTTACAAAAAGATATTAGAGAAAAACTTCTATTTTCTGAGTTTACTTCTTTCCAACAGTTGTGCGCAACTCTTCACAATTATCACCTGACTGTGAGTCAAATGGAACAAGCAAATCCTATGGCTCCGAGTGATAAGGGTGATAGTAGTCAACAACCATTTGGGAAGTTTAAACCGAACAGAGAGGTCATTAAATTCAATGAAAACATCATCAACAACAATGTGAATGCAACATCAGGTGTGCCTCCTATTTCTAAGTTTTTCAAGAAAGAAAGAAAGTTTACTCCTTTGAATGAATCATTGCATAGTATTATGAATAAGTTATTGGAACAAAATGTGCTTACTCTTCCTCCTATAAGGCAAATAGATCCTGCAAAGATTAATTCACCCTATTTTGATAACAAATCTTTTTGTCAATTTCATCGTCAACCTGGGCATGATATTGAAAAACATTTTGCTTGAAAGGGTAAAATTCAAGATTTGATTGATAATAATACTATCTCTGTTTCTGGTGTGAATGATAAAGGCAACACATCTGTAGCTCCTCCTAACCAAAATCTTAAGATTTTTACTGATCCATTACCTTCTCATACCTCTAATGTGGTTGAGACTAATGATTCCTCTTTCTCACCTGATAGTCTTGTGTCTATGACTCCGAATGTAATTAACTTTGTGGAACAGCAGCAAATCCCTAAAGAACCTTCCATCACATTTGATTCCAGTGAAACTATCAGGGCACCTGATGGCCCTTTATATATAGTTGCAAAAGTCAAGAATACACCTTGCCGTGGAGTGCTTATTGATCCTTCTTGCATGGTTAATGTCATTACTAAAGAATTTCTTTTTACTTTGCAATTGAATCAAGTGATCTATGACGAAACAAATGTGGTTGTGAAATTATTTGATGCATTTTCTTCTCCTACAATTGGTTCTATTACATTACCTATTGAGGTCCATAACAAACCCCTTGATGTGGACTTTGCTATTATTCCATCGTTCGAACAATTTCGTGTGAAGCTAAGCTATCCTTGGCTATCTTCCATGAAAGCTATTGCTTCTCCTATTCACAAGTGTTTGAAATTTCCCCATAATGGTGAAGTTGTTACTGTCAATCATAGTCTTTTTAAACCAGCTGAAAGAACTTCTATCGTTCCTATTGATTATTTTTGGCCTAAACAATTCCAATCTCTTCCACCGCGAAGTGATCATCTTTTCAAATCTTATCAAAAGTGGAAAAAAGATATGATCCTATCTCTAAGTGAACCTAGAACACCCAAACTTGACATTCCTATCGTTCTGGAGAAAGAAGTTCTTCCTTTGAAAGATAAAACTAATGTCTTTCCTCAAGAAGATTCCCAACCCATCCCTATGAATGTGACTATGCCTATATCTAATAAACTTCCTAAAAGTAGACCTATACCTCCTCGTCATGATGGACTTGGTCTCCTTCCTAAACCAAATATTCCTCCTTTATATGGAGCAGTTCCTCCTCCTTCCTCTTATGGAGAGAAGAGACCTTTCTCTTCTCCTATTGTTCAACCTAAGAGACCACAACCTAAACACCCAAGTGATAAGGATGAGAACGTTCCTCCTCCTCAATCTTCTCAACTTCCTGCTAAGACTAGATGAAATCGTTCTGCACGTGAACGCCGACGAAAGCGTCATCTTAGAGCTTAGGCAGCTGCTTCTCAAACTTTGCAATCCCCAAAAACACCTTCAGCTAGTATTATTCCATTTTCTCCTCAGCCAAAAATTGAGCCAAAATCTCCTAAACATAAGATGCATGATGGTCTTGATCCTGTGCGAGTTAAAGATCCTATTTTTATAAATCTTGATGATGATATAGATGAAAATGTTATTCATGATGAAAATGTTACTCCTCTTTCTTCTGATAGTGAGTATGAATATGTTGATGTTGATAACCATTTATCTAATGAATTTTCTAAAGCACTTATCCTAGCTCCTAGACAAGAACAACGTGGCGTGGAACATGAACATAGCCCTTGCTTGGATCTTGTGATAGCTCCATCTGCTGTGTTGGATGTTCCTCCTCTAGCGTGTTTCCTGCCTTCCCAAAATATTGATCAGCAAGATCGGGGGGTAGATGATCTTTCCTCAAAATATGTTCAATATGATCTTTAGGGGAGAGAGAATTAAGGAAATTGCTTATTATTTCATCTTCTTTCTCTAAGGGATGCTTATGGGTAAGACCAACTTTAGGAGAAGGGTAAGCATTTATCATTAATTCATCATCTCTAGTGGGAATTTTGTTGGAAAAGGAAAGGCCATCACTAGGAAATGTAGGGATAATGTCATCTTCTTGCACAAAAGGATCCTCATGAAGGGAGTGTTTTTTAGGAGACACAAAGGCATCAAGGGCATCATTCAACAAAGCATGATCATATCTATTAAAAGGTTTATCTTTTGATTCAAAAGGAGATATCTCTTCATAGAGGGGATCATTGAATACAACCATGTTACTAGATTTAGTTGAAGAGCTGATAGGAATGTACCCTTGAGAGGAATCATTCGACTTATCTTTCTCATCACAACGAAATGGCATAGTAACAATGTTTATGAGTTTTTGGTAAAATGAAGGTTTGGTATATTTAGCTTTCAAAAATTCATCTAAAGCTTCATCTAACTCATAATCATCACAAATATGAATATCTTGCAAATAAAAATCTGACATTTTGAAATTGCATAAAATTTAAACACACAATGCAAAGAAAAACACTTTTTTTTTTCTTTTTAATGAAAATGAAATGAAAACACACTAAATCTAGATCTAGATCTAACAAATGCAATGCAAGAGGAAGCAATGATAGATTCACGTCGGGTTCACCAAAATGTGTAGGGGAAAAAGTGACACTAAGCAAACATGCCCTAATCTCACTTTCAACCACACACTTGTGGAATACGAAAGAGCCTAGAGGTATCACACAATTGGCTACTTCTTTTTGTGGAAGAGAGAGCCACGGGATACCTATTAGGATTTCTATTCCTTTGTTGTAATTGAAAGATGAAATGATGCAAGTTCAATCCCTAACCCCAAAGTGCAAGTATGAACTAATAACAAGATTACAGAATTGAACTTAAATGATGGAAAGCTGTAAACACAAGGATAAGACAAGAATGTAAATGTGTACCTGGTGTTAAAATATGAATGAAAATGTTCGGGACGGGGGCGCGGGCACCACTGTCCTGATTCTGCCCGTGAAACTGCTCCGGAAACTGCTGTTTTGCACTCTGGAAAAGCTGTCAAAAATGCTGAAAATGCTGTCTGTCAGGAGGACCAAGGCGCCCAGCGCCCCTATCCTGGGGACCAGGGTGCCCAGCGCCCCTGTCTTGGCAGGACCAGGGTGCCCCACGCCCCTGTCCTGGTCTTTTTCTTTGAGATTTGGTGTGTTGTTTGGTCTCCGTCTGCTTCTTCCGGATCTGTAACTTGCGGCGTCGTCCGAGTCCTGAAACCTGCACTTTTATCTGAAAAGGTGTTTGGGCGGCTATATAGGGTTTTGCCTTAGTCAAACCCCCACTTCAGTGATTTCCACCTCCATGAATAGCCAAGTTGTATTGTAAAATGTATTGTGTGTGCAGACCTAGTGTGTGTGCAAGGTCCTTAAATGCAAGAAAGCAAACTAGAGCAACCTAGAAAGTAAACCCTAGTTGCTTGTAAATTATAATGTAAATTCTCTAAATCAAGATGCAAAGTGATCTAAAGCATGAATAAAGGATATATTGAAGCTTATGCAAAGACATGAAAACAACATGAAATCATACCCAACCCTCAAGGGAGGAGTACAAGCCAATCTTCAGTCGGTAATCTCCTATTGTTCTTCAATGTCTTCCAAGCCCTAAATGGATGAATGAAATTGATAAATGCTTGATAGAAGGATGTTGAATGTTGTTGAATTCTTCAAAGATCTGCTCTTTCACTGCATAGAAGGTCCCTCAAAGCCAAAAAAATCCCCTCCCTTCAAATGAAGAAAGAGAGCTCTTATATAGGAAACCCTAGGTCATAATTTCAACTTTTGGCCGACCTAGAGATTGAATCTCCTGCCAATTTCTTGGGGTTAAGCTTTATTTTATGATTGGATCGCGCTCCTAAAATTTCGGGAAAAATGTCCGGGACCATGTGCACTCCGGGCGCCATGGTCCTCTCCGGGCACCATGGTCCTCTCCGGGCACCATGGTCCCGACAACTTTTCACCAAATTTTCAAGGCCGTCGGATATGATGATTTTAGAGAGAATCCCGAAGTTACAGGTGATTTCGAGATGTTTTGACCCCCGAAACCAAGCCCCCAAGTTCAAAATAGGACCTAATTAGGGTTTTTAATTAAATGATGTATAGGAGGAATAAAATGAAAAGGGCACACTTTAATGAAAGGGCCCAACTTTATGATGTAGGAGATGATAAAATAGAACCTTAGACCTAATTAATTTAATTAATTAAGTGCTAAAGGGGAAATGCAATGCAAAATGCAAAATGCGCCAAGGCGGGTGCTAAACTAGGTGTGAAATTGTACCACCCTAGCAAGTGCGTACAATTTACGACGCTACAAAACCATGTATTGTTTATCCTTTGTTTGTGTTCTTGAGGGCCTTTTATCTCTCTCCTAGCATGGGGGGTGATCCTTTGAGGTCCACATGGTTGGGTGGTAGTTGCCTTCTTCCATCAGAGATGTTGAACCTATTGTTATGTCGATTAGTTTCGTTCATTCTCTAGTTGCTTCTCTTGGATATGGTTAGCTCATTGAGTTAGGTGGAGATTTCATTCATCTATCATATCATACTTATGTTTAAATTGGATGTAATTTTATTATGCACATGCCTTCGAGGCAAATGATTTATCTATGATGTAATTTTGATGTAAACGAAATAAGGTTTAGGTGATGTGATTTATATTAGTAAATGGAATTACTTATCTTATGTAATTAAAAGATTACATGTTATTTATCCATTACTTTTTATGTTGTAGGAGCTATTGATAATGGTTATACAATGATTTTAGCTTAAGAAGTTATTTGAATGCAATGTCGTTTCTCGATTCTGTAATATGTATGGATGGATTATTTTCATAGTTATTTTGTTTATGTTCATCTATGAATAAAATGTTAACCAAGATTGGATTTAATTTCTTTAATGGTGTATGGGTAGTATAGTAATGACGTTGAGAAACCTATAAGTTAGCAGCTTTCTTCCTCTTGTGCAAATAAGCTTAATATTATCCTTTTGTTGTTATAGGATGTTCACTTAATGTTGAAAAAAAATATTTCACTCATATTTGAGTTTGTTTAGTTAGATCCTTTAGGGTTCCTTGGTGGGGCATTACATTGATGACTTTAAACTAGTAGCAGGGAAATAATCCAAATGAAATTTATTTTGTGCTTGCCTCCTATTAATTTCTTCTTGAATGGCCTAGAGAGCTATAGAGTTCTTCTTGGACATTCATTGTTTTGAGCTATCATATCCTCCATTTTCCTTTTTAGGGATGCTAGTTGTACTACAAAGCCTTGATCGCCTTGATCATCTCCTTTTTATCCTCCTTCTAGTGCATCTTATCATACAACCCCTTCAATTCCTATTCCATTCCTTTCCACCTTTCAATATTTTTAGCTAAATGATTTTCCATCGCCCAAACCATTTGATCCTTATAATTTGTTGCCAAGCTTGAAGCTCTAGAATCCACTTCAGAAAGGGCCTCCAACCAATTAATTTTATTTTTTGCCACATTTAGTTGTCCTAAAATTTAACATAATATCATGTCATATTTGTTGTAGCCATCATAGAGTTAATTAACCTTATTCGCAAAGGAAAGGAATTCCCATTTCCTCGATGAGTTCATAGGTGAGGGGAGAGGGGAGACAAAATAGGGGGTAGAAAGGGTGGCAACATTATTAATAGGGTTGTGTGGGGCCCACTTGGACCCAGTACACCACGAGGAAGTAGAATCCTTAGTATCATTCTCCTCTAGCTTTTACTGTTCGACTATGCATTCAATAATGGGAGGGGTCGAGGGATTCTTATATTTAGCCATCTTGCTAAGGTTAACTTGAGTAGGGGTCCCTTTGGGTTTAGAAGTAGAGTTGGCATCTTTACTATCCAACTTAATTATTTATATAGTTAATTTATTTAATTAATTAGCTAAGATTCTTTATGTTGATTTGGTTTCCCTTACATAGAATTTTGAATCTAACTTTCTTACACCTCAATGTTTCATAACTAGGGATGCATCTAATATTTTTTTCTTATAAATTTAACCCTGTAGAATCACAAATTATCACCGAGCCAATTTACACATCATGTTTATGCCCCTACTTTAGTGCATCTCTCCATCTCCTATCCGAGTTAGTTCAATGCCTTAAATCCAACTTTTATGCCACATACACCTACCAAATTATCCTCTTGGGCTATGTCCTTCTCCTTGGGGCCAATTTAAGGTCACTAATTGAGGGGGACCAGGGCTCTAGCACCGTGGTCTTAGACCAGAGTGCCCAACGCCCTGGTCCACCTCAATGGGACCCAATTTTTAAGAGGAGGGTGTGACCTATCTCTCAGGTGGGAAATGAATTTGGTGGCTCAATATGACTATTGTAGGTCACCCTAATTGGTAGATTGACCTAGATCATCATATATAAATGTGTTTGATCAACTTAATTTCATCCTAAGCATTCTAAGACTCCAAGCATTCGACCTAAAGCATTCAAGCATTGAAGTGTTCATCATCAAGAATTTCTAGAGATCTTCAAGGTTGAATTTCCTTCATTCAATCATTGTGGAGAAAATTACATCATTCATATGCAAGGATGTGTTTGTGATTAGGTTTTTGTCATGTTCAAGCCACTTCATACAACATATGTAATTACATTCAAGAAGCAAAGCATCATTATTAGTCATTGCAGATTTGAGGAATATCTTTCCATTATTTATTTCAGTATTTGCAATATTTCATTCAAGGTTAGTTCCTAAACCAAATTTTGACTTAGGAAAACCCCTATTCCAAACCTATTTCCCTTCTCTAGTATGCACAAGAACAAGTACAGAGTTGTGATCTTCAAAATTGACTTTATTTACAGTGACAAATCAACTCCCTATTGGAGTGTGAAAAGTGTGAAGGAGCAGAGCAACAACCATCTTGATCCCAACAAATCAGGAACTCCTTCCAGGTGTAGGTTCGAATAATCAAATTACAATCCTCAGATCTAGGTTCGTGGTTTGATCTAGCAACTATAGCTCACTGTTTACACATAATTAATTCAATTTTAGCCTATTTACCTTAATTTCAAAATCTTCAACAAATCAATTCAACTCAAGGGAAAGAAGAGGCACACTAAAACTCCTTTGAATCAGATCAAAATCTAGATCTATCTAATTCCTATATTTCCATAATGTAATGGTCCCAAAGTAAAAATTAGTGGTTCTTTTTCCTTCTTATGGTGGAAACCCTAAATTTTCACCATTACATTTTGGTGAACCTAACATCTTACACCTTTATTTCTAATTTATGTTCTTAGATCTGAGTGTTTATGCAATTTAAAATTCAAATTTACATTTACAAGTTTAATTTCCAATTGAATTTTAAAAATTTAGAGATTAATTTCACAAAAACCCTAATTTTAAATTCTAAAATGAGCTTGTGGGTTGTCTAATTTGGAATAATTGTTTCAGATCTAATTGAGAAACATTTTAAACTTCAAATTCAAATTCATAGATCTTATTTTGATCAAGTTACATAAATTTAAAGGTTAATTCATAAAAACACTAATTTATGTTGGTTAATTGGAGTTATGGTTGCATAATTCATCACTTTAATTTTTACACTTGATTTTAAAAATTAATAATGCCACTTCATAGATCTAATTTATTTGATATTTTACATATTATTACTTATCTTTTCACTTATATTTATCATAATCATGTGTTGGATAATGGCTTCATTCATTTCACATCGTTTCTTTTTAGCCATAACACTTTGGCATAGTGCATTTTTAGAATTTCCAAATTTATTCCTTTCAATCAACTAGATCTCGAAGATTTAATTTATAGTGCATCTTTTATTGTGATATTTCTAGGAGAATATATTGCATATATTGATAAAATTAAATATTTTATAGATCCCAATCTTAGAGATGTTAATGGAAAACCTAATACTTGTACCTCTCCTAGGGTATCTAATATGAATGAAGAACAAGTTAATACACCTATCAATGATCTCTCTAATGGAGAGAAAGAATTGAAGAGAAACATGGCACCATCTTCTTTTCATGAACATACCCTAGCACAAGGGGGGAAAGACCAAAATATTGGTGTTTCAATCTCTCTAAATCCCCCTTATTCTCCTAGAGCCTATCTTAGTCTTCAAAAAGTATGTAGAGAAGATGATGTTATGCATTTTTTTCATGATCTATCTCCCAACAGAACACTAAGAAAAGATGAGGATTTAGATGATAAGGATCTTCCTTCCCAATTGACCAAAGAGGATATACATGATGCAAGAAAGGAAAATCCTCCTTTACAAGATATATTCCTTCTTCATCTACGTGTCCCTTTGTTCCTTCTAAACACACTTACACTATAAATTTCAAAGAAATTTATTATAATGTTCCTCCTCTTCAATTAACAAATTCTTATAGGAGTGGCTTTAACATAATATCAAAACAAAGTTCTAGAGGACAAGGACTTGGAAAATGTGAACAAGGAAGTAGAGTCCCTATAAAACCTCCTACACAAGCTAGCACAAAAGGCCTAGTACATTATCATAATTCTCCTATGGATGATCTCGTCAAGATTTAAGACTTCAAAAATGATCTTGCAAGACAACAAACCTATTGTTTAGCTAAAAGTGCTTCTTCTTCAAAAACTCCTTTTTGCTCATATCACCAAACTATTGATCACACTACCAATGAATTTCCTGATTTTTAAAATAGAATGAAAGGAGTCATTGATAGAGGCATAGTTAAAATCATGGACAACAAACCTTCTTCTTCTAACAATCCTTTTCCTACATCACAAGAGACAAGGCCTAATCCTATTGATGATCAGGAAATATTAGCAAATAAAATCTTTTGGAAAATAAAGTACCATAAGAAGGTTGTTTTTCCTTTTGTAAAGTTTAGAAAAAGCATAAAGAAGGTAGTGATCATTGTCTTTTTCATCATAGCTATTTTCATTCTCTTAGAAAATGTAAAGCATTTAAGGAATTTTTTCAAGAAAAATTTGATAAGGCTCAAATAAATCTTTCCACTGATATTGCTCTGTTTATTGGTGAGAAAGTAGTGCCTTAGCACTCTTCTCACCCTTCATTGTTGCTCCTCACCCTATGAAATAAGTATTCAACTTAATTGGGGGCTCTTTGTCATAAGAAGTGACACTTTTTCAAATATCAAACATCTTGAAGCAACAATGTGGTTCATTATTGCCTCTATACTTGGGGGGCAAGAATCTTATTCTTTCCTTTCTCTTTATCTAAAGTATCAATATTCCCTTTAGGGGTTGCATTTTCATATTTCGATATCCTTCTTGCATGGAATCGTATGCCTTATGATAAATCTCTTCTTGGGCCCGAGTTTATGATCTCTCTCTCTCTCTCTCTCTCTCCCTATTTAAATATTACCTCTTCTTTAAAGTTGTATTTAACATATATAAATGTCTTTTCTTGCATTGGATGATCCACGTGAGTATATTGTGCATTTACTTATGCCTAATGTCTCCTTAGAGCTTGTGTAATTCTTCTCTTTTTCCCTATGCTTGAGGGGCAATGATCTCTCTTGTCCTTTCTAAGGATCCACTTTTTCTTTATTGAGTGGTGTTTTCTTATGATTTGATGTCATTCCTTGTGTGAAGTTGTTATTTTCTCAAGGATTCTCTCTTTTACAAGAGGTGTATGTCCTCGGTTACAACATATTTTTCACTTGGAAATGTATATCTATTATAAGCTCACTCCTCACATTGGATCAAAATTGTGTCATCCTCCATCACGAATCCCTTTCACCTAGTAATAGGGGAAAGGTATGCATTCTTTTTCTCCTTCCCTTCTTTTGATAGAAGATTCTATGTTTGTTCAAGAACTCCTCTTGGAGGTAGATGTCTTTCAAGCAATGATATCTTCTCCTCCAAGGATACTCTTTACACTTGTTGCAAGATATCTCTTTTTCAACTATCTTATCCTTGCTTATAAGAGTATTCTCTCTTTAGTTTGGATTTATGACATTGTTTCCTAAAGGATATCTCCTTGGTGTTGAAAGCGGATATCTTGATTCTTAGCTTCCTTAAGACATCAACATAGGGCTATGTTGATATCTTAAGGGGGAAACCCATATTGCTCTCTTTGTACCATATTGTACTATATCTTTGCATGTCTTAAATGGGGTGTTTAGACTCGGAAATAGAGAAAAAAAAATCTTATATGAGATGCTTCATGCCTGAAAAAGTAGAAACAACATTTGATATATGTCTTAGATGAGGTATACATCACCAAAATAGAGAAAAAAAACTATTAGATGGGATGTCCTCAAAACCAGGCATGTTTTTGTCTTGTATAGAGTTACACATTCTCAAAACCAAAGAAAACAAACTTGTTGGGAAAATGGTGTTCAACCTTGCATTTACATGAGGTTACTATTTATAGTAAGTTTTCATTTTAGCACGAAATGGTGCTAAACTCTCCCCAAATATTGTGATTGGCTACATAACATTCTGGTAAAGTTTCGTCATAAGATCACAACTAGTTTTGAAGATATTAAAGTTTCCATTTTGGAGGGGTCCAATAAGAGGTTTAAACTTAATTTTGAGGAATTTAGAGGCCTTGAAACACCCTAAAAAGTGGGCATAAATGGCATAGATATTTACGAGGTGATAGAGAAATTCACGAACTTTCTGACACTTCAAACAATTCATCAAGCGGATACACGATTTGCAAGTTATGGCCTCCAGGAGTTTGTACTCCTGAAATAGGAAATATAATTTATATCGAACACATAAATGAACTATAAAAGGGAGGGGCACGTGTTGATGTGGTTTTTAACATATCATAGGGAATCTAGTTTGGAGATAAGGTTGGCTATACTTTATTGGGTGGTTTTAACCCATGGTTTTGTAATACTGTTTGACGGTTTCTTGTATTGTATCTCTTATATATTAGGTGTGTGAGATAGAGATTGTGTATAAGAGTCTTATGGCTATTGAGTTACCTTTGAATCTTTTATTAGTGGTACCCATGCGAAGATATTTCTCTCCAAGTATATTGTAATCTATTTTTTATTGATGAATAATATATTGGACAACTTTTGGAGTGTGGGGTTTTTATCCTGAAAGGGTTTTCCCCACATAAATCATTGTGTTGTGGTATGAATGTTATTTATGAGTATTTCTATTAAGTTTTTGTAACTGTTGTGACAATTTGTAATTTTTTTCCATTATCCTCCTCTCAAGGTTAGTGTAGGGAGTTGTTCCACTACTTAACTTCCTTACAAAACTATTATATGAGATGTTCCTGGAACTAGACTTGCCCCTTGGCATTTGAATTTGCATTTGAATTATATGTCTTAAATAGGTTGATGCATGAACGAAACCATAGAAAACAAACTCTTATACAGGGTTCTATATACTTGAAACCAGACATCACTTGCACACATGCATGAGGATGGGTGGAAAAAGAAAAAAACAACTAGATTATTCCTACTCTCCTCCCCAACATGGATCATCTAGAAAAACACATTTAGAATATGTATATGTGTCCTTTATCATCACTCTTCTCATGGATAACCTATAAAAACATATCTAGCGTGTACATCCGTGCTCTTTTTCTCTTTCTTCCCATGAGCTCATAGATTTTCTATTGGTGGTTCATAAATGATGTGTTCTTTTCTCTTTTAGGTTATCACTTATGTTCTTGAGATGGAATTATTCAAGAATGACATTAGTGGTTGAGACATTTTGATATCAAGGTATCTTTGGCTAGTTTACTTGAGGTGTTGTTTTGGTTTTTTCTCTTTGTGTGTCTTTTTCCTTTTTGTCTTTGTTTGTATTTTTGCCTTTGTTTTGCCCTTTTATTTTTGTCTTGTTTCGTATGTTCTTGCATGTGTTTGAGTGAGTTAAGATCCTAAGATTGAGGGTTTTGTTCCTCAAAATTATTGATGTCTTATACTCCTTGTGATTGTGCTCCTCATTGCTCCTCTCTTTCATCTCTCTTTCGTCTACTTTACCATGAGTATTTGCATAGGCTCATACTCTCATTAAAGTGGGGAATAAATGTAGCATCATAAATTATCACTGGGCCAATTTACACCTCATGTTTATGCCCCTACTTTAGCACGTCTCCCCCTCATCTCCTATTTGTGTCCATTCAGTGCCTTAACTCGAACTTTAATGCCACATACACCTACTAAATGATCCTCTGTGTCTATGTCCTTCTCCTTGGGGCCAATTTAAGGTCCCTATCTCTACAGAGGGTGTGACCTATCTCTCCAGTGGTAAATGAATTTTGTGGCTCTATTTGATCGTTGGAGGTCATCTTAATCGGTAAATTGACCTAGATCCTTATATATAAATGAATTTGATCAACTTAATTTTATTCTAAGAATTCTAAGACTCCAAACATTCAACCCAAAGCATTCAAGAATTAAAATGTTCATCATCAAGTATTCCCAAAGATCTTCAAGGCTGTATTTCCTTCATTCAATCATTTTGGAGCAAATTAGATCATTCATATGCAAGCATGTATGTGTGATTAGTCTTTTGTCATGTTCATGTCATTTCATAAAACATATGTGATTAAATTCAAGAAGCAAAGAATCATTATTAGTCATTGCAAATCTGAGGTATATCTTTCCATTATTTATTTAGTATTTACAAAATTCCATTCAAGGTCAATTCCTAAATCATGGTTTGACTTAGGTAAACCCATATTACTAAAAAATTTCCCTTCTCTAGCGCATGTAGGAATGGGTACAGAGCTTCGATATTTATAATTGACTTTATTTACAGCGATGAATCAATTCCCCATTAGAGTACGAAAAGTGTGGAGGACCTGAGAAACCACCATCCTGATCCTGACAAATCAAGAGCTCATTTAGGTAATAGGTTTGAATTCTCTTACAATCCTAATATCTAGGTTCATGGTTTGATGTGATGACTATAGCTCACTGTTCATGCATAATTACTTCAATTTCAACTCATTTACTCTAATTTTAGAATCTTCAACAAATCAGTTCAACTCAAGGGAAAGAAGAGGCACACTAAAACCCCTTGGAATTAGATTAGAATCTATATCTATTGGATTTACATATATCTAATTCCTATATTTCCCTAATCTAATGGTCCCCAAGTAAAAATCAACGGTTTCCATCCTTGTTATGGTGGAAACCCTAATTTTTCACCATTATAAATTCAAATTTAGTTAGGGCTTACATCTACTCTTAAGTGTTTATTAAATTATTGTTTCTATCTGTTAATGTTTAGAATTTAGTGTTAGATGTCTTTTATTTCTTCTCTTCACTCTTTAAATTCAAGATTGAATATTTGACTTTTAGGATACAACATTTTCTATTTCTTTTGTTCTTACATTACATGTAACATATATGATAGATTCTCCTTTGTACTTTAATGATGACTTATTTCTTTCTTTTCTATTCCTTGAGTAAATGACTCAACTTTCCCAGTTTAATAATTTTAGTGTGTACTTGATCTTAATCTTACATGTAATCACTACTTTAGTAGTAAATCTCCATTACGCTTTTTCTTTCCTTTGCCATCTATGCATTTTAGACACTATCTATGGGGATTTTCACATGTAAAATATTATCAAATGAAATAATTTTTTAAAAGAGCACAATGGTAAAAAGACAAATTCTAAATTTACTCACATTGTAACAAGAATTATTAGTCTATTTGAGAGGGTAATCTCTCTAGATCAAAGATCTATTTGTAGCGTCCTAAAATTGCGACACTTGCAATTTTGACTGCATTTGGGTCTTCATGATGGCGGTGCAATGTTGAACCTGAATGGAGACCCTGAAACCTACTTGTGACATCAAAAACTGCATATTTCTGCACCTTCGCCTAATCCTTCCTTGCACCTTGCTGTCCCGGGAGGTGGGACCATGGCACCCAACGCCCTGGTCCTTTAGGACCATGGCGCCTAGCGCCCTGGTCCCCTAGGACCATGGCGCCCAGTGCCCTGGTCCCTGGCCCTATTTTGGGCCCGGTCTCTTGTTGGGCATCGGGTCTTTAAGTTTGCAATTTGGAAAATGATGCTTCTAGGTCGGCCTAAGGTCGGAAAAATCAGTCTCTCAACCCTAATTGACAAATATATAAACTACTTTTCCTCTCCTAGAAAGGGAGGAAGAAAATAAGCAAGAGCAAGAGGCGGAAGCGATATTCAAACATTCAAACATTCAAGCATTCAAGCATTCCTTCAAGCAATTGAGTATTCTAAGTCTCCATTCAAGGCTAGGTGTTGCATTCAAGACAAGGATTCAACCATTGAAGAGGAGATCACCTACAACATACAACATCATTACACCTTCGCATGTAAGAATACAAACATTCTTACAACAAGGTATTAGTACTTGTTTACATTACAAACATTTACATTTACAACATTCTCATTTCTTGCTTAATTCCAAAACCGGGGTTTGACCTAAAGGCAAACCCCTAATCCCTAACCCCCCAATCGTCCTCTCTTTCCCGTGTGTAGGTTGCAGGTACGCGGCTGTAATTGAAGATCTGGAATCCTTGTGCAGAGACGAACAGATCCACCTTCGTTTCGCGGATTTTTCGGAGGACCGTGTGCACTCTGGGCGCCATCGTCCCGTCAACTTTTGCTCAAATTTGTAGGACAACATCGTCTCGACATTTTACTACTAATTTTAGGTCCGTAGCTTCATCCCGTATCCCTATCTCTGTTTATAAGCGAATCTTTCTTACTTTACATGCATTCCTAGTTCAATCATTCTATCTACATTCTTTACAAAAGAGGGTATCCTTGATGTCTTAACCCTTGAAACTCATTTAGAATCCAGTCTTGCATTGTGTGGGATTGGATCTTGTGGGTTTCAACCCCTCTTTTGAATGTAAAGTCTCTCCTAAGTGAAAACCGTCAACCCTAGTGACCTCCCTTCTCTCTCCTTGGGGGGGGGAACACTTAGGGTTCGATTTTCCACTTTACATTTTGGTGAACCCGACGTGAACATCCTAATTCTGATTATTCATGGTTAGATCTGAAAAATTTGCTTCCTTAATTACATTTCCATGTTTGATCGTTTGCAAATTTTAGAGGTTAATTGCATAAAAACCCTAAAATTTTCTTTTTAGTAATTGAGCTTGTGAGATGTTTAAGTGTTAATGCTTGTTTCAGATCTACCCTTCTATTGCAAATTGTTAATTCATATTTGTGCTTTAATTCTGAAAATTAAGTGGTTAAGTGTCAAAACCCTAATTTTGAAAACCTTCTTGATTCAACCTTTAACCAATGATTTCACTAATCAAAACACCTCCAAATCGGCTGTAACTTTGGATTCCGCAACAAAATCACAATATCTCTCATCCCTGAAAATTTGGAAAAAAGTTGCGAGGACCGTGTGCACCCCGAGCGCCATCGTCCCCGACATTTTTTCTGAAATTTCGGGAGCTAGATCTTACTGTATTTTTCTGCTAAAATCCAGAATTTTGGCTGATTTTATTAATTCTAACACTTTCAAAATTAAAGTCAAAGTTGGTCTAGTGATTGCTTGGATAAAGGCTTATAATCATTCACAAATTGTTGAAATTAAAATTCATATCAAAATTGTGTTTCTTACTGTCCTAAATCTGAAAAGTGTGTTAGCATTCATTCGAAATTTCAGTGCTTTATTCAAATTTTTGCAGTTTGTGACTTTTGAAATTAAGTGTTTATTTACAACAACTTTGATTTCCACTTTCAAAATTGAATTTTGCATGAAATTGAGTCAACTTTTAAATTTCAAAGCCTGCATTGCTTTCAATATTCCCTCTAAAATCATAAAATTCAAAATTTCAGTTTCCCTCTCTTTTTCAAAATTCAAATTTTGCATTTTTCAACAATCTTGGTAGGGTTCAATTTTGAGATTGCAACTTTAATTTGGCCTAGCTACAGATCGTAAATCACTCAATTTTTTCAGATTAGCTTTAAAATCATCATAACTTTCATCCCTGAAAATTTTGAAAAAAGTTGCGAGGACCGTGTGCACTCCGTTCGCCACGGTCCCTGACATTTTTTCCGAAATTTTGGGAGATTGTCCTGATTGTATTTAACAGCTTAAATCTAGGAGATTGGCTGATTTTATTGAAATTTGCTACCTCTAAAATTCAAAATCTTCTATCTCTCTTTAGCGCATGAGTTTTACAACAACAAGCCCTAATTACACTATTCCCGTTAGACGAAGCCTTAGAATTAACTCCTTCCAAGGTTTAATTACGGAGAAGATGGAACCTAATTTGAATGGCCTTTTTAATGAGGACATGGGTAATTCCTCTAATCCTCTTAATGATGAAGAAACTCTCCATGAGGTTTCTGTAGAACAACTTTCGAAATTGGATAACCAATTTGATGATTTTCGACAATGGATGTCTCAAGAATACCCTGATAGTGAAGCTCTTTCATTAATTGAGGGTCTAAAATGTATGGTTCAAAGTGATAAGAGTGGAATTGATATTTTGCGTAGTATTGCACACATTGTGGATTCGAATGTGATGCCTATGAAGAGTTGTGCCGAAACTTTAGGTTATACACAACCTCCTACTCAAGTTAATCATTCTATTCCTTTGACAACTTCTATTGCTAGTATACCTACTTTTACATCAAACATAATGACTACTTCAATACAAGACATTCCACCTATGATCACCAGTCATGGGGGCAATCCCTCTTTTTCAATCAACCCTCTTCCTTCATTCAATCCTACTTCTTCATTCATTCCTTCAATGAGTGTTCCTATTTCATCTCCACAAATAAACACGACGCAAGGGGGCAATTCATTTAACCATTCCATTCCTCCTTGTAGTGTTCCTCCTTTCCAATCATCTCCTATGACTAACTATCATAGTGTCCCGCCACCTTACTCTCAATCAATACCTTCTTTCAATAACATAATACCTCCATCACAATCTAACACGTCTAATATGAACTCTTCGACTGAAGCGACCATTAACAATCTTGCACAAACTGTCTCTTCTTTACAACAACAAATTGCCTCTATGAATCAATCTAAGTCTAGTGTGCCCACATTTGATGTTGCGAGCCCACTTTCTCTTGACATTGTTCGAGCTATCGCCCCTAAGCATGTTGAAATCCCGCAATTGGAGCTTTATAATGGTAAGGGTGATCCTCTAACACATGTTAAGACCTTTCAAACAATATGTACTGATTTTGCTCATGACCAAAGGTTGCTTGCAAAACTATTTACTAGAACATTAAGAGATAAAGCCCTACAATGGTATTGCTCGTTGCCTTCTTATTCTATTACTTCTTTCAAACAACTGGCAAATGCTTTTATTCAACAATTTCAAAACAATATAAGTCCTAAAGTTACTTTGATTTATTTAATGCATTGTAAACAAGGTGTTAAAGAAAAAGTGACTGATTTCATTGGTAGATATAAGCATTTGTATGCTCAGATTTCTT
Organism: Cryptomeria japonica; assembly: GCF_030272615.1. Classification (NCBI taxonomy): domain Eukaryota; kingdom Viridiplantae; phylum Streptophyta; class Pinopsida; order Cupressales; family Cupressaceae; genus Cryptomeria; species Cryptomeria japonica. The sequence continues at coordinate 237,130,246 of NC_081407.1, read as the reverse complement.
TTCCAGTACCTGACAATGATATTCAAAGAATCTTTATTTCTAATTTACAAAAAGATATTAGAGAAAAACTTCTATTTTCTGAGTTTACTTCTTTCCAACAGTTGTGCGCAACTCTTCACAATTATCACCTGACTGTGAGTCAAATGGAACAAGCAAATCCTATGGCTCCGAGTGATAAGGGTGATAGTAGTCAACAACCATTTGGGAAGTTTAAACCGAACAGAGAGGTCATTAAATTCAATGAAAACATCATCAACAACAATGTGAATGCAACATCAGGTGTGCCTCCTATTTCTAAGTTTTTCAAGAAAGAAAGAAAGTTTACTCCTTTGAATGAATCATTGCATAGTATTATGAATAAGTTATTGGAACAAAATGTGCTTACTCTTCCTCCTATAAGGCAAATAGATCCTGCAAAGATTAATTCACCCTATTTTGATAACAAATCTTTTTGTCAATTTCATCGTCAACCTGGGCATGATATTGAAAAACATTTTGCTTGAAAGGGTAAAATTCAAGATTTGATTGATAATAATACTATCTCTGTTTCTGGTGTGAATGATAAAGGCAACACATCTGTAGCTCCTCCTAACCAAAATCTTAAGATTTTTACTGATCCATTACCTTCTCATACCTCTAATGTGGTTGAGACTAATGATTCCTCTTTCTCACCTGATAGTCTTGTGTCTATGACTCCGAATGTAATTAACTTTGTGGAACAGCAGCAAATCCCTAAAGAACCTTCCATCACATTTGATTCCAGTGAAACTATCAGGGCACCTGATGGCCCTTTATATATAGTTGCAAAAGTCAAGAATACACCTTGCCGTGGAGTGCTTATTGATCCTTCTTGCATGGTTAATGTCATTACTAAAGAATTTCTTTTTACTTTGCAATTGAATCAAGTGATCTATGACGAAACAAATGTGGTTGTGAAATTATTTGATGCATTTTCTTCTCCTACAATTGGTTCTATTACATTACCTATTGAGGTCCATAACAAACCCCTTGATGTGGACTTTGCTATTATTCCATCGTTCGAACAATTTCGTGTGAAGCTAAGCTATCCTTGGCTATCTTCCATGAAAGCTATTGCTTCTCCTATTCACAAGTGTTTGAAATTTCCCCATAATGGTGAAGTTGTTACTGTCAATCATAGTCTTTTTAAACCAGCTGAAAGAACTTCTATCGTTCCTATTGATTATTTTTGGCCTAAACAATTCCAATCTCTTCCACCGCGAAGTGATCATCTTTTCAAATCTTATCAAAAGTGGAAAAAAGATATGATCCTATCTCTAAGTGAACCTAGAACACCCAAACTTGACATTCCTATCGTTCTGGAGAAAGAAGTTCTTCCTTTGAAAGATAAAACTAATGTCTTTCCTCAAGAAGATTCCCAACCCATCCCTATGAATGTGACTATGCCTATATCTAATAAACTTCCTAAAAGTAGACCTATACCTCCTCGTCATGATGGACTTGGTCTCCTTCCTAAACCAAATATTCCTCCTTTATATGGAGCAGTTCCTCCTCCTTCCTCTTATGGAGAGAAGAGACCTTTCTCTTCTCCTATTGTTCAACCTAAGAGACCACAACCTAAACACCCAAGTGATAAGGATGAGAACGTTCCTCCTCCTCAATCTTCTCAACTTCCTGCTAAGACTAGATGAAATCGTTCTGCACGTGAACGCCGACGAAAGCGTCATCTTAGAGCTTAGGCAGCTGCTTCTCAAACTTTGCAATCCCCCAAAACACCTTCAGCTAGTATTATTCCATTTTCTCCTCAGCCAAAAATTGAGCCAAAATCTCCTAAACATAAGATGCATGATGGTCTTGATCCTGTGCGAGTTAAAGATCCTATTTTTATAAATCTTGATGATGATATAGATGAAAATGTTATTCATGATGAAAATGTTACTCCTCTTTCTTCTGATAGTGAGTATGAATATGTTGATGTTGATAACCATTTATCTAATGAATTTTCTAAAGCACTTATCCTAGCTCCTAGACAAGAACAACGTGGCGTGGAACATGAACATAGCCCTTGCTTGGATCTTGTGATAGCTCCATCTGCTGTGTTGGATGTTCCTCCTCTAGCGTGTTTCCTGCCTTCCCAAAATATTGATCAGGAAGATCGGGGGGTAGATGATCTTTCCTCAAAATATGTTCAATATGATCTTTAGGGGAGAGAGAATTAAGGAAATTGCTTATTATTTCATCTTCTTTCTCTAAGGGATGCTTATGGGTAAGACCAACTTTAGGAGAAGGGTAAGCATTTATCATTAATTCATCATCTCTAGTGGGAATTTTGTTGGAAAAGGAAAGGCCATCACTAGGAAATGTAGGGATAATGTCATCTTCTTGCACAAAAGGATCCTCATGAAGGGAGTGTTTTTTAGGAGACACAAAGGCATCAAGGGCATCATTCAACAAAGCATGATCATATCTATTAAAAGGTTTATCTTTTGATTCAAAAGGAGATATCTCTTCATAGAGGGGATCATTGAATACAACCATGTTACTAGATTTAGTTGAAGAGCTGATAGGAATGTACCCTTGAGAGGAATCATTCGACTTATCTTTCTCATCACAACGAAATGGCATAGTAACAATGTTTATGAGTTTTTGGTAAAATGAAGGTTTGGTATATTTAGCTTTCAAAAATTCATCTAAAGCTTCATCTAACTCATAATCATCACAAATATGAATATCTTGCAAATAAAAATCTGACATTTTGAAATTGCATAAAATTTAAACACACAATGCAAAGAAAAACACTTTTTTTTTTCTTTTTAATGAAAATGAAATGAAAACACACTAAATCTAGATCTAGATCTAACAAATGCAATGCAAGAGGAAGCAATGATAGATTCACGTCGGGTTCACCAAAATGTGTAGGGGAAAAAGTGACACTAAGCAAACATGCCCTAATCTCACTTTCAACCACACACTTGTGGAATACGAAAGAGCCTAGAGGTATCACACAATTGGCTACTTCTTTTTGTGGAAGAGAGAGCCACGGGATACCTATTAGGATTTCTATTCCTTTGTTGTAATTGAAAGATGAAATGATGCAAGTTCAATCCCTAACCCCAAAGTGCAAGTATGAACTAATAACAAGATTACAGAATTGAACTTAAATGATGGAAAGCTGTAAACACAAGGATAAGACAAGAATGTAAATGTGTACCTGGTGTTAAAATATGAATGAAAATGTTCGGGACGGGGGCGCGGGAACCACTGTCCTGATTCTGCCCGTGAAACTGCTCCGGAAACTGCTGTTTTGCACTCTGGAAAAGCTGTCAAAAATGCTGAAAATGCTGTCTGTCAGGAGGACCAAGGTGCCCAGCGCCCCTATCCTGGGGACCAGGGTGCCCAGCGCCCCTGTCTTGGCAGGACCAGGGTGCCCCACGCCCCTGTCCTGGTCTTTTTCTTTGAGATTTGGTGTGTTGTTTGGTCTCCGTCTGCTTCTTCCGGATCTGTAACTTGCGGCGTCGTCCGAGTCCTGAAACCTGCACTTTTATCTGAAAAGGTGTTTGGGCGGCTATATAGGGTTTTGCCTTAGTCAAACCCCCGCTTCAGTGATTTCTACCTCCATGAATAGCCAAGTTGTATTGTAAAATGTATTGTGTGTGCAGACCTAGTGTGTGTGCAAGGTCCTTAAATGCAAGAAAGCAAACTAGAGCAACCTAGAAAGTAAACCCTAGTTGCTTGTAAATTATAATGTAAATTCTCTAAATCAAGATGCAAAGTGATCTAAAGCATGAATAAAGGATATATTGAAGCTTATGCAAAGACATGAAAACAACATGAAATCATACCCAACCCTCAAGGGAGGAGTACAAGCCAATCTTCAGTCGGTAATCTCCTATTGTTCTTCAATGTCTTCCAAGCCCTAAATGGATGAATGAAATTGATAAATGCTTGATAGAAGGATGTTGAATGTTGTTGAAGTCTTCAAAGATCTGCTCTTTCACTGCATAGAAGGTCCCTCAAAGCCAAAAAAATCCCCTCCCTTCAAATGAAGAAAGAGAGCTCTTATATAGGAAACCCTAGGTCATAATTTCAACTTTTGGCCGACCTAGAGATTGAATCTCCTGCCAATTTCTTGGGGTTAAGCTTTATTTTATGATTGGATCGCGCTCCTAAAATTTCGGGAAAAATGTCCGGGACCATGTGCACTCCGGGCGCCATGGTCCTCTCCGGGCACCATGGTCCTCTCCGGGCACCATGGTCCCGACAACTTTTCACCAAATTTTCAAGGCCGTCGGATATGATGATTTTAGAGAGAATCCCGAAGTTACAGGTGATTTCGAGATGTTTTGACCCCCGAAACCAAGCCCCCAAGTTCAAAATAGGACCTAATTAGGGTTTTTAATTAAATGATGTATAGGAGGAATAAAATGAAAAGGGCACACTTTAATGAAAGGGCCCAACTTTATGATGTAGGAGATGATAAAATAGAACCTTAGACCTAATTAATTTAATTAATTAAGTGCTAAAGGGGAAATGCAATGCAAAATGCAAAATGCGCCAAGGCGGGTGCTAAACTAGGTGTGAAATTGTACCACCCTAGCAAGTGCGTACAATTTACGACGCTACAAAACCATGTATTGTTTATCCTTTGTTTGTGTTCTTGAGGGCCTTTTATCTCTCTCCTAGCATGGGGGGTGATCCTTTGAGGTCCACATGGTTGGGTGGTAGTTGCCTTCTTCCATCAGAGATGTTGAACCTATTGTTATGTCGATTAGTTTCGTTCATTCTCTAGTTGCTTCTCTTGGATATGGTTAGCTCATTGAGTTAGGTGGAGATTTCATTCATCTATCATATCATACTTATGTTTAAATTGGATGTAATTTTATTATGCACATGCCTTCGAGGCAAATGATTTATCTATGATGTAATTTTGATGTAAACGAAATAAGGTTTAGGTGATGTGATTTATATTAGTAAATGGAATTACTTATCTTATGTAATTAAAAGATTACATGTTATTTATCCATTACTTTGTATGTTGTAGGAGCTATTGATAATGGTTATACAATGATTTTAGCTTAAGAAGTTATTTGAATGCAATGTCGTTTCTCGATTCTGTAATATGTATGGATGGATTATTTTCATAGTTATTTTGTTTATGTTCATCTATGAATAAAATGTTAACCAAGATTGGATTTAATTTCTTTAATGGTGTATGGGTAGTATAGTAATGACGTTGAGAAACCTATAAGTTAGCAGCTTTCTTCCTCTTGTGCAAATAAGCTTAATATTATCCTTTTGTTGTTATAGGATGTTCACTTAATGTTGAAAAAAAATATTTCACTCATATTTGAGTTTGTTTAGTTAGATCCTTTAGGGTTCCTTGGTGGGGCATTACATTGATGACTTTAAACTAGTAGCAGGGAAATAATCCAAATGAAATTTATTTTGTGCTTGCCTCCTATTAATTTCTTCTTGAATGGCCTAGAGAGCTATAGAGTTCTTCTTGGACATTCATTGTTTTGAGCTATCATATCCTCCATTTTCCTTTTTAGGGATGCTAGTTGTACTACAAAGCCTTGATCGCCTTGATCATCTCCTTTTTATCCTCCTTCTAGTGCATCTTATCATACAACCCCTTCAATTCCTATTCCATTCCTTTCCACCTTTCAATATTTTTAGCTAAATGATTTTCCATCGCCCAAACCATTTGATCCTTATAATTTGTTGCCAAGCTTGAAGCTCTAGAATCCACTTCAGAAAGGGCCTCCAACCAATTAATTTTATTTTTTGCCACATTTAGTTGTCCTAAAATTTAACATAATATCATGTCATATTTGTTGTAGCCATCATAGAGTTAATTAACCTTATTCGCAAAGGAAAGGAATTCCCATTTCCTCGATGAGTTCATAGGTGAGGGGAGAGGGGAGACAAAATAGGGGGTAGAAAGGGTGGCAACATTATTAATAGGGTTGTGTGGGGCCCACTTGGACCCAGTACACCACGAGGAAGTAGAATCCTTAGTATCATTCTCCTCTAGCTTTTACTGTTCGACTATGCATTCAATAATGGGAGGGGTCGAGGGATTCTTATATTTAGCCATCTTGCTAAGGTTAACTTGAGTAGGGGTCCCTTTGGGTTTAGAAGTAGAGTTGGCATCTTTACTATCCAACTTAATTATTTATATAGTTAATTTATTTAATTAATTAGCTAAGATTCTTTATGTTGATTTGGTTTCCCTTACATAGAATTTTGAATCTAACTTTCTTACACCTCAATGTTTCATAACTAGGGATGCATCTAATATTTTTTTCTTATAAATTTAACCCTGTAGAATCACAAATTATCACCGAGCCAATTTACACATCATGTTTATGCCCCTACTTTAGTGCATCTCTCCATCTCCTATCCGAGTTAGTTCAATGCCTTAAATCCAACTTTTATGCCACATACACCTACCAAATTATCCTCTTGGGCTATGTCCTTCTCCTTGGGGCCAATTTAAGGTCACTAATTGAGGGGGACCAGGGCTCTAGCACCATGGTCTTAGACCAGAGTGCCCAACGCCCTGGTCCACCTCAATGGGACCCAATTTTTAAGAGGAGGGTGTGACCTATCTCTCAGGTGGGAAATGAATTTGGTGGCTCAATATGACTATTGTAGGTCACCCTAATTGGTAGATTGACCTAGATCATCATATATAAATGTGTTTGATCAACTTAATTTCATCCTAAGCATTCTAAGACTCCAAGCATTCGACCTAAAGCATTCAAGCATTGAAGTGTTCATCATCAAGAATTTCTAGAGATCTTCAAGGTTGAATTTCCTTCATTCAATCATTGTGGAGAAAATTACATCATTCATATGCAAGGATGTGTTTGTGATTAGGTTTTTGTCATGTTCAAGCCACTTCATACAACATATGTAATTACATTCAAGAAGCAAAGCATCATTATTAGTCATTGCAGATTTGAGGAATATCTTTCCATTATTTATTTCAGTATTTGCAATATTTCATTCAAGGTTAGTTCCTAAACCAAATTTTGACTTAGGAAAACCCCTATTCCAAACCTATTTCCCTTCTCTAGTATGCACAAGAACAAGTACAGAGTTGTGATCTTCAAAATTGACTTTATTTACAGTGACAAATCAACTCCCTATTGGAGTGTGAAAAGTGTGAAGGAGCAGAGCAACAACCATCTTGATCCCAACAAATCAGGAACTCCTTCCAGGTGTAGGTTCGAATAATCAAATTACAATCCTCAGATCTAGGTTCGTGGTTTGATCTAGCAACTATAGCTCACTGTTTACACATAATTAATTCAATTTTAGCCTATTTACCTTAATTTCAAAATCTTCAACAAATCAATTCAACTCAAGGGAAAGAAGAGGCACACTAAAACTCCTTTGAATCAGATCAAAATCTAGATCTATCTAATTCCTATATTTCCATAATGTAATGGTCCCAAAGTAAAAATTAGTGGTTCTTTTTCCTTCTTATGGTGGAAACCCTAAATTTTCACCATTACATTTTGGTGAACCTAACATCTTACACCTTTATTTCTAATTTATGTTCTTAGATCTGAGTGTTTATGCAATTTAAAATTCAAATTTACATTTACAAGTTTAATTTCCAATTGAATTTTAAAAATTTAGAGATTAATTTCACAAAAACCCTAATTTTAAATTCTAAAATGAGCTTGTGGGTTGTCTAATTTGGAATAATTGTTTCAGATCTAATTGAGAAACATTTTAAACTTCAAATTCAAATTCATAGATCTTATTTTGATCAAGTTACATAAATTTAAAGGTTAATTCATAAAAACACTAATTTATGTTGGTTAATTGGAGTTATGGTTGCATAATTCATCACTTTAATTTTTACACTTGATTTTAAAAATTAATAATGCCACTTCATAGATCTAATTTATTTGATATTTTACATATTATTACTTATCTTTTCACTTATATTTATCATAATCATGTGTTGGATAATGGCTTCATTCATTTCACATCGTTTCTTTTTAGCCATAACACTTTGGCATAGTGCATTTTTAGAATTTCCAAATTTATTCCTTTCAATCAACTAGATCTCAAAGATTTAATTTATAGTGCATCTTTTATTGTGATATTTCTAGGAGAATATATTGCATATATTGATAAAATTAAATATTTTATAGATCCCAATCTTAGAGATGTTAATGGAAAACCTAATACTTGTACCTCTCCTAGGGTATCTAATATGAATGAAGAACAAGTTAATACACCTATCAATGATCTCTCTAATGGAGAGAAAGAATTGAAGAGAAACATGGCACCATCTTCTTTTCATGAACATACCCTAGCACAAGGGGGGAAAGACCAAAATATTGGTGTTTCAATCTCTCTAAATCCCCCTTATTCTCCTAGAGCCTATCTTAGTCTTCAAAAAGTATGTAGAGAAGATGATGTTATGCATTTTTTTCATGATCTATCTCCCAACAGAACACTAAGAAAAGATGAGGATTTAGATGATAAGGATCTTCCTTCCCAATTGACCAAAGAGGATATACATGATGCAAGAAAGGAAAATCCTCCTTTACAAGATATATTCCTTCTTCATCTACGTGTCCCTTTGTTCCTTCTAAACACACTTACACTATAAATTTCAAAGAAATTTATTATAATGTTCCTCCTCTTCAATTAACAAATTCTTATAGGAGTGGCTTTAACATAATATCAAAACAAAGTTCTAGAGGACAAGGACTTGGAAAATGTGAACAAGGAAGTAGAGTCCCTATAAAACCTCCTACACAAGCTAGCACAAAAGGCCTAGTACATTATCATAATTCTCCTATGGATGATCTCGTCAAGATTTAAGACTTCAAAAATGATCTTGCAAGACAACAAACCTATTGTTTAGCTAAAAGTGCTTCTTCTTCAAAAACTCCTTTTTGCTCATATCACCAAACTATTGATCACACTACCAATGAATTTCCTGATTTTTAAAATAGAATGAAAGGAGTCATTGATAGAGGCATAGTTAAAATCATGGACAACAAACCTTCTTCTTCTAACAATCCTTTTCCTACATCACAAGAGACAAGGCCTAATCCTATTGATGATCAGGAAATATTAGCAAATAAAATCTTTTGGAAAATAAAGTACCATAAGAAGGTTGTTTTTCCTTTTGTAAAGTTTAGAAAAAGCATAAAGAAGGTAGTGATCATTGTCTTTTTCATCATAGCTATTTTCATTCTCTTAGAAAATGTAAAGCATTTAAGGAATTTTTTCAAGAAAAATTTGATAAGGCTCAAATAAATCTTTCCACTGATATTGCTCTGTTTATTGGTGAGAAAGTAGTGCCTTAGCACTCTTCTCACCCTTCATTGTTGCTCCTCACCCTATGAAATAAGTATTCAACTTAATTGGGGGCTCTTTGTCATAAGAAGTGACACTTTTTCAAATATCAAACATCTTGAAGCAACAATGTGGTTCATTATTGCCTCTATACTTGGGGGGCAAGAATCTTATTCTTTCCTTTCTCTTTATCTAAAGTATCAATATTCCCTTTAGGGGTTGCATTTTCATATTTCGATATCCTTCTTGCATGGAATCGTATGCCTTATGATAAATCTCTTCTTGGGCCCGAGTTTATGATCTCTCTCTCTCTCTCTCTCTCTCCCTATTTAAATATTACCTCTTCTTTAAAGTTGTATTTAACATATATAAATGTCTTTTCTTGCATTGGATGATCCACGTGAGTATATTGTGCATTTACTTATGCCTAATGTCTCCTTAGAGCTTGTGTAATTCTTCTCTTTTTCCCTATGCTTGAGGGGCAATGATCTCTCTTGTCCTTTCTAAGGATCCACTTTTTCTTTATTGAGTGGTGTTTTCTTATGATTTGATGTCATTCCTTGTGTGAAGTTGTTATTTTCTCAAGGATTCTCTCTTTTACAAGAGGTGTATGTCCTCGGTTACAACATATTTTTCACTTGGAAATGTATATCTATTATAAGCTCACTCCTCACATTGGATCAAAATTGTGTCATCCTCCATCACGAATCCCTTTCACCTAGTAATAGGGGAAAGGTATGCATTCTTTTTCTCCTTCCCTTCTTTTGATAGAAGATTCTATGTTTGTTCAAGAACTCCTCTTGGAGGTAGATGTCTTTCAAGCAATGATATCTTCTCCTCCAAGGATACTCTTTACACTTGTTGCAAGATATCTCTTTTTCAACTATCTTATCCTTGCTTATAAGAGTATTCTCTCTTTAGTTTGGATTTATGACATTGTTTCCTAAAGGATATCTCCTTGGTGTTGAAAGCGGATATCTTGATTCTTAGCTTCCTTAAGACATCAACATAGGGCTATGTTGATATCTTAAGGGGGAAACCCATATTGCTCTCTTTGTACCATATTGTACTATATCTTTGCATGTCTTAAATGGGGTGTTTAGACTCGGAAATAGAGAAAAAAAAATCTTATATGAGATGCTTCATGCCTGAAAAAGTAGAAACAACATTTGATATATGTCTTAGATGAGGTATACATCACCAAAATAGAGAAAAAAAACTATTAGATGGGATGTCCTCAAAACCAGGCATGTTTTTGTCTTGTATAGAGTTACACATTCTCAAAACCAAAGAAAACAAACTTGTTGGGAAAATGGTGTTCAACCTTGCATTTACATGAGGTTACTATTTATAGTAAGTTTTCATTTTAGCACGAAATGGTGCTAAACTCTCCCCAAATATTGTGATTGGCTACATAACATTCTGGTAAAGTTTCGTCATAAGATCACAACTAGTTTTGAAGATATTAAAGTTTCCATTTTGGAGGGGTCCAATAAGAGGTTTAAACTTAATTTTGAGGAATTTAGAGGCCTTGAAACACCCTAAAAAGTGGGCATAAATGGCATAGATATTTACGAGGTGATAGAGAAATTCACGAACTTTCTGACACTTCAAACAATTCATCAAGCGGATACACGATTTGCAAGTTATGGCCTCCAGGAGTTTGTACTCCTGAAATAGGAAATATAATTTATATCGAACACATAAATGAACTATAAAAGGGAGGGGCACGTGTTGATGTGGTTTTTAACATATCATAGGGAATCTAGTTTGGAGATAAGGTTGGCTATACTTTATTGGGTGGTTTTAACCCATGGTTTTGTAATACTGTTTGACGGTTTCTTGTATTGTATCTCTTATATATTAGGTGTGTGAGATAGAGATTGTGTATAAGAGTCTTATGGCTATTGAGTTACCTTTGAATCTTTGATTAGTGGTACCCATGCGAAGATATTTCTCTCCAAGTATATTGTAATCTATTTTTTATTGATGAATAATATATTGGACAACTTTTGGAGTGTGGGGTTTTTATCCTGAAAGGGTTTTCCCCACATAAATCATTGTGTTGTGGTATGAATGTTATTTATGAGTATTTCTATTAAGTTTTTGTAACTGTTGTGACAATTTGTAATTTTTTTCCATTATCCTCCTCTCAAGGTTAGTGTAGGGAGTTGTTCCACTACTTAACTTCCTTACAAAACTATTATATGAGATGTTCCTGGAACTAGACTTGCCCCTTGGCATTTGAATTTGCATTTGAATTATATGTCTTAAATAGGTTGATGCATGAACGAAACCATAGAAAACAAACTCTTATACAGGGTTCTATATACTTGAAACCAGACATCACTTGCACACATGCATGAGGATGGGTGGAACAAGAAAAAAACAACTAGATTATTCCTACTCTCCTCCCCAACATGGATCATCTAGAAAAACACATTTAGAATATGTATATGTGTCCTTTATCATCACTCTTCTCATGGATAACCTATAAAAACATATCTAGCGTGTACATCCGTGCTCTTTTTCTCTTTCTTCCCATGAGCTCATAGATTTTCTATTGGTGGTTCATAAATGATGTGTTCTTTTCTCTTTTAGGTTATCACTTATGTTCTTGAGATGGAATTATTCAAGAATGACATTAGTGGTTGAGACATTTTGATATCAAGGTATCTTTGGCTAGTTTACTTGAGGTGTTGTTTTGGTTTTTTCTCTTTGTGTGTCTTTTTCCTTTTTGTCTTTGTTTGTATTTTTGCCTTTGTTTTGCCCTTTTATTTTTGTCTTGTTTCGTATGTTCTTGCATGTGTTTGAGTGAGTTAAGATCCTAAGATTGAGGGTTTTGTTCCTCAAAATTATTGATGTCTTATACTCCTTGTGATTGTGCTCCTCATTGCTCCTCTCTTTCATCTCTCTTTCGTCTACTTTACCATGAGTATTTGCATAGGCTCATACTCTCATTAAAGTGGGGAATAAATGTAGCATCATAAATTATCACTGGGCCAATTTACACCTCATGTTTATGCCCCTACTTTAGCACGTCTCCCCCTCATCTCCTATTTGTGTCCATTCAGTGCCTTAACTCGAACTTTAATGCCACATACACCTACTAAATGATCCTCTGTGTCTATGTCCTTCTCCTTGGGGCCAATTTAAGGTCCCTATCTCTACAGAGGGTGTGACCTATCTCTCCAGTGGTAAATGAATTTTGTGGCTCTATTTGATCGTTGGAGGTCATCTTAATCGGTAAATTGACCTAGATCCTTATATATAAATGAATTTGATCAACTTAATTTTATTCTAAGAATTCTAAGACTCCAAACATTCAACCCAAAGCATTCAAGAATTAAAATGTTCATCATCAAGTATTCCCAAAGATCTTCAAGGCTGTATTTCCTTCATTCAATCATTTTGGAGCAAATTAGATCATTCATATGCAAGCATGTATGTGTGATTAGTCTTTTGTCATGTTCATGTCATTTCATAAAACATATGTGATTAAATTCAAGAAGCAAAGAATCATTATTAGTCATTGCAAATCTGAGGTATATCTTTCCATTATTTATTTAGTATTTACAAAATTCCATTCAAGGTCAATTCCTAAATCATGGTTTGACTTAGGTAAACCCATATTACTAAAAAATTTCCCTTCTCTAGCGCATGTAGGAATGGGTACAGAGCTTCGATATTTATAATTGACTTTATTTACAGCGATGAATCAATTCCCCATTAGAGTACGAAAAGTGTGGAGGACCTGAGAAACCACCATCCTGATCCTGACAAATCAAGAGCTCATTTAGGTAATAGGTTTGAATTCTCTTACAATCCTAATATCTAGGTTCATGGTTTGATGTGATGACTATAGCTCACTGTTCATGCATAATTACTTCAATTTCAACTCATTTACTCTAATTTTAGAATCTTCAACAAATCAGTTCAACTCAAGGGAAAGAAGAGGCACACTAAAACCCCTTGGAATTAGATTAGAATCTATATCTATTGGATTTACATATATCTAATTCCTATATTTCCCTAATCTAATGGTCCCCAAGTAAAAATCAACGGTTTCCATCCTTGTTATGGTGGAAACCCTAATTTTTCACCATTATAAATTCAAATTTAGTTAGGGCTTACATCTACTCTTAAGTGTTTATTAAATTATTGTTTCTATCTGTTAATGTTTAGAATTTAGTGTTAGATGTCTTTTATTTCTTCTCTTCACTCTTTAAATTCAAGATTGAATATTTGACTTTTAGGATACAACATTTTCTATTTCTTTTGTTCTTACATTACATGTAACATATATGATAGATTCTCCTTTGTACTTTAATGATGACTTATTTCTTTCTTTTCTATTCCTTGAGTAAATGACTCAACTTTCCCAGTTTAATAATTTTAGTGTGTACTTGATCTTAATCTTACATGTAATCACTACTTTAGTAGTAAATCTCCATTACGCTTTTTCTTTCCTTTGCCATCTATGCATTTTAGACACTATCTATGGGGATTTTCACATGTAAAATATTATCAAATGAAATAATTTTTTAAAAGAGCACAATGGTAAAAAGACAAATTCTAAATTTACTCACATTGTAACAAGAATTATTAGTCTATTTGAGAGGGTAATCTCTCTAGATCAAAGATCTATTTGTAGCGTCCTAAAATTGTGACACTTGCAATTTTGACTGCATTTGGGTCTTCATGATGGCGGTGCAATGTTGAACCTGAATGGAGACCCTGAAACCTACTTGTGACATCAAAAACTGCATATTTCTGCACCTTCGCCTAATCCTTCCTTGCACCTTGCTGTCCCGGGAGGTGGGACCATGGCACCCAACGCCCTGGTCCTTTAGGACCATGGCGCCTAGCGCCCTGGTCCCCTAGGACCATGGCGCCCAGTGCCCTGGTCCCTGGCCCTATTTTGGGCCCGGTCTCTTGTTGGGCATCGGGTCTTTAAGTTTGCAATTTGGAAAATGATGCTTCTAGGTCGGCCTAAGGTCGGAAAAATCAGTCTCTCAACCCTAATTGACAAATATATAAACTACTTTTCCTCTCCTAGAAAGGGAGGAAGAAAATAAGCAAGAGCAAGAGGCGGAAGCGATATTCAAACATTCAAACATTCAAGCATTCAAGCATTCCTTCAAGCAATTGAGTATTCTAAGTCTCCATTCAAGGCTAGGTGTTGCATTCAAGACAAGGATTCAACCATTGAAGAGGAGATCACCTACAACATACAACATCATTACACCTTCGCATGTAAGAATACAAACATTCTTACAACAAGGTATTAGTACTTGTTTACATTACAAACATTTACATTTACAACATTCTCATTTCTTGGTTAATTCCAAAACCGGGGTTTGACCTAAAGGCAAACCCCTAATCCCTAACCCCCCAATCGTCCTCTCTTTCCCGTGTGTAGGTTGCAGGTACGCGGCTGTAATTGAAGATCTGGAATCCTTGTGCAGAGACGAACAGATCCACCTTCGTTTCGCGGATTTTTCGGAGGACCGTGTGCACTCTGGGCGCCATCATCCCGTCAACTTTTGCTCAAATTTGCAGGACAACATCGTCTCGACATTTTACTACTAATTTTAGGTCCGTAGCTTCATCCCGTATCCCTATCTCTGTTTATAAGCGAATCTTTCTTACTTTACATGCATTCCTAGTTCAATCATTCTATCTACATTCTTTACAAAAGAGGGTATCCTTGATGTCTTAACCCTTGAAACTCATTTAGAATCCAGTCTTGCATTGTGTGGGATTGGATCTTGTGGGTTTCAACCCCTCTTTTGAATGTAAAGTCTCTCCTAAGTGAAAACCGTCAACCCTAGTGACCTCCCTTCTCTCTCCTTGGGGGGGGGAACACTTAGGGTTCGATTTTCCACTTTACATTTTGGTGAACCCGACGTGAACATCCTAATTCTGATTATTCATGGTTAGATCTGAAAAATTTGCTTCCTTAATTACATTTCCATGTTTGATCGTTTGCAAATTTTAGAGGTTAATTGCATAAAAACCCTAAAATTTTCTTTTTAGTAATTGAGCTTGTGAGATGTTTAAGTGTTAATGCTTGTTTCAGATCTACCCTTCTATTGCAAATTGTTAATTCATATTTGTGCTTTAATTCTGAAAATTAAGTGGTTAAGTGTCAAAACCCTAATTTTGAAAACCTTCTTGATTCAACCTTTAACCAATGATTTCACTAATCAAAACACCTCCAAATCGGCTGTAACTTTGGATTCCGCAACAAAATCACAATATCTCTCATCCCTGAAAATTTGGAAAAAAGTTGCGAGGACCGTGTGCACCCCGAGCGCCATCGTCCCCGACATTTTTTCTGAAATTTCGGGAGCTAGATCTTACTGTATTTTTCTGCTAAAATCCAGAATTTTGGCTGATTTTATTAATTCTAACACTTTCAAAATTAAAGTCAAAGTTGGTCTAGTGATTGCTTGGATAAAGGCTTATAATCATTCACAAATTGTTGAAATTAAAATTCATATCAAAATTGTGTTTCTTACTGTCCTAAATCTGAAAAGTGTGTTAGCATTCATTCGAAATTTCAGTGCTTTATTCAAATTTTTGCAGTTTGTGACTTTTGAAATTAAGTGTTTATTTACAACAACTTTGATTTCCACTTTCAAAATTGAATTTTGCATGAAATTGAGTCAACTTTTAAATTTCAAAGCCTGCATTGCTTTCAATATTCCCTCTAAAATCATAAAATTCAAAATTTCAGTTTCCCTCTCTTTTTCAAAATTCAAATTTTGCATTTTTCAACAATCTTGGTAGGGTTCAATTTTGAGATTGCAACTTTAATTTGGCCTAGCTACAGATCGTAAATCACTCAATTTTTTCAGATTAGCTTTAAAATCATCATAACTTTCATCCCTGAAAATTTTGAAAAAAGTTGCGAGGACCGTGTGCACTCCGTTCGCCACGGTCCCTGACATTTTTTCCGAAATTTTGGGAGATTGTCCTGATTGTATTTAACAGCTTAAATCTAGGAGATTGGCTGATTTTATTGAAA
The DNA here is from genome assembly GCF_030272615.1 of Cryptomeria japonica. Classification (NCBI taxonomy): domain Eukaryota; kingdom Viridiplantae; phylum Streptophyta; class Pinopsida; order Cupressales; family Cupressaceae; genus Cryptomeria; species Cryptomeria japonica. The sequence goes on along the minus strand of NC_081407.1, from coordinate 237,113,898 downwards.
TTTGCTACCTCTAAAATTCAAAATCTTCTATCTCTCTTTAGCGCATGAGTTTTACAACAACAAGCCCTAATTACACTATTCCCGTTAGACGAAGCCTTAGAATTAAGTCCTTCCAAGGTTTAATTACGGAGAAGATGGAACCTAATTTGAATGGCCTTTTTAATGAGGACATGGGTAATTCCTCTAATCCTCTTAATGATGAAGAAACTCTCCATGAGGTTTCTGTAGAACAACTTTCGAAATTGGATAACCAATTTGATGATTTTCGACAATGGATGTCTCAAGAATACCCTGATAGTGAAGCTCTTTCATTAATTGAGGGTCTAAAACGTATGGTTCAAAGTGATAAGAGTGGAATTGATATTTTGCGTAGTATTGCACACATTGTGGATTCGAATGTGATGCCTATGAAGAGTTGTGCCGAAACTTTAGGTTATACACAACCTCCTACTCAAGTTAATCATTCTATTCCTTTGACAACTTCTATTGCTAGTATACCTACTTTTACATCAAACATAATGACTACTTCAATACAAGACATTCCACCTATGATCACCAGTCATGGGGGCAATCCCTCTTTTTCAATCAACCCTCTTCCTTCATTCAATCCTACTTCTTCATTCATTCCTTCAATGAGTGTTCCTATTTCATCTCCACAAATAAACACGACGCAAGGGGGCAATTCATTTAACCATTCCATTCCTCCTTGTAGTGTTCCTCCTTTCCAATCATCTCCTATGACTAACTATCATAGTGTCCCGCCACCTTACTCTCAATCAATACCTTCTTTCAATAACATAATACCTCCATCACAATCTAACACGTCTAATATGAACTCTTCGACTGAAGCGACCATTAACAATCTTGCACAAACTGTCTCTTCTTTACAACAACAAATTGCCTCTATGAATCAATCTAAGTCTAGTGTGCCCACATTTGATGTTGCGAGCCCACTTTCTCTTGACATTGTTCGAGCTATCGCCCCTAAGCATGTTGAAATCCCGCAATTGGAGCTTTATAATGGTAAGGGTGATCCTCTAACACATGTTAAGACCTTTCAAACAATATGTACTGATTTTGCTCATGACCAAAGGTTGCTTGCAAAACTATTTACTAGAACATTAAGAGATAAAGCCCTACAATGGTATTGCTCGTTGCCTTCTTATTCTATTACTTCTTTCAAACAACTGGCAAATGCTTTTATTCAACAATTTCAAAACAATATAAGTCCTAAAGTTACTTTGATTTATTTAATGCATTGTAAACAAGGTGTTAAAGAAAAAGTGACTGATTTCATTGGTAGATATAAGCATTTGTATGCTCAGATTTCTTTTCCAGTACCTGACAATGATATTCAAAGAATCTTTATTTCTAATTTACAAAAAGATATTAGAGAAAAACTTCTATTTTCTGAGTTTACTTCTTTCCAACAGTTGTGCGCAACTCTTCACAATTATCACCTGACTGTGAGTCAAATGGAACAAGCAAATCCTATGGCTCCGAGTGATAAGGGTGATAGTAGTCAACAACCATTTGGGAAGTTTAAACCGAACAGAGAGGTCATTAAATTCAATGAAAACATCATCAACAACAATGTGAATGCAACATCAGGTGTGCCTCCTATTTCTAAGTTTTTCAAGAAAGAAAGAAAGTTTACTCCTTTGAATGAATCATTGCATAGTATTATGAATAAGTTATTGGAACAAAATGTGCTTACTCTTCCTCCTATAAGGCAAATAGATCCTGCAAAGATTAATTCACCCTATTTTGATAACAAATCTTTTTGTCAATTTCATCGTCAACCTGGGCATGATATTGAAAAACATTTTGCTTGAAAGGGTAAAATTCAAGATTTGATTGATAATAATACTATCTCTGTTTCTGGTGTGAATGATAAAGGCAACACATCTGTAGCTCCTCCTAACCAAAATCTTAAGATTTTTACTGATCCATTACCTTCTCATACCTCTAATGTGGTTGAGACTAATGATTCCTCTTTCTCACCTGATAGTCTTGTGTCTATGACTCCGAATGTAATTAACTTTGTGGAACAGCAGCAAATCCCTAAAGAACCTTCCATCACATTTGATTCCAGTGAAACTATCAGGGCACCTGATGGCCCTTTATATATAGTTGCAAAAGTCAAGAATACACCTTGCCGTGGAGTGCTTATTGATCCTTCTTGCATGGTTAATGTCATTACTAAAGAATTTCTTTTTACTTTGCAATTGAATCAAGTGATCTATGACGAAACAAATGTGGTTGTGAAATTATTTGATGCATTTTCTTCTCCTACAATTGGTTCTATTACATTACCTATTGAGGTCCATAACAAACCCCTTGATGTGGACTTTGCTATTATTCCATCGTTCGAACAATTTCGTGTGAAGCTAAGCTATCCTTGGCTATCTTCCATGAAAGCTATTGCTTCTCCTATTCACAAGTGTTTGAAATTTCCCCATAATGGTGAAGTTGTTACTGTCAATCATAGTCTTTTTAAACCAGCTGAAAGAACTTCTATCGTTCCTATTGATTATTTTTGGCCTAAACAATTCCAATCTCTTCCACCGCGAAGTGATCATCTTTTCAAATCTTATCAAAAGTGGAAAAAAGATATGATCCTATCTCTAAGTGAACCTAGAACACCCAAACTTGACATTCCTATCGTTCTGGAGAAAGAAGTTCTTCCTTTGAAAGATAAAACTAATGTCTTTCCTCAAGAAGATTCCCAACCCATCCCTATGAATGTGACTATGCCTATATCTAATAAACTTCCTAAAAGTAGACCTATACCTCCTCGTCATGATGGACTTGGTCTCCTTCCTAAACCAAATATTCCTCCTTTATATGGAGCAGTTCCTCCTCCTTCCTCTTATGGAGAGAAGAGACCTTTCTCTTCTCCTATTGTTCAACCTAAGAGACCACAACCTAAACACCCAAGTGATAAGGATGAGAACGTTCCTCCTCCTCAATCTTCTCAACTTCCTGCTAAGACTAGATGAAATCGTTCTGCACGTGAACGCCGACGAAAGCGTCATCTTAGAGCTTAGGCAGCTGCTTCTCAAACTTTGCAATCCCCCAAAACACCTTCAGCTAGTATTATTCCATTTTCTCCTCAGCCAAAAATTGAGCCAAAATCTCCTAAACATAAGATGCATGATGGTCTTGATCCTGTGCGAGTTAAAGATCCTATTTTTATAAATCTTGATGATGATATAGATGAAAATGTTATTCATGATGAAAATGTTACTCCTCTTTCTTCTGATAGTGAGTATGAATATGTTGATGTTGATAACCATTTATCTAATGAATTTTCTAAAGCACTTATCCTAGCTCCTAGACAAGAACAACGTGGCGTGGAACATGAACATAGCCCTTGCTTGGATCTTGTGATAGCTCCATCTGCTGTGTTGGATGTTCCTCCTCTAGCGTGTTTCCTGCCTTCCCAAAATATTGATCAGGAAGATCGGGGGGTAGATGATCTTTCCTCAAAATATGTTCAATATGATCTTTAGGGGAGAGAGAATTAAGGAAATTGCTTATTATTTCATCTTCTTTCTCTAAGGGATGCTTATGGGTAAGACCAACTTTAGGAGAAGGGTAAGCATTTATCATTAATTCATCATCTCTAGTGGGAATTTTGTTGGAAAAGGAAAGGCCATCACTAGGAAATGTAGGGATAATGTCATCTTCTTGCACAAAAGGATCCTCATGAAGGGAGTGTTTTTTAGGAGACACAAAGGCATCAAGGGCATCATTCAACAAAGCATGATCATATCTATTAAAAGGTTTATCTTTTGATTCAAAAGGAGATATCTCTTCATAGAGGGGATCATTGAATACAACCATGTTACTAGATTTAGTTGAAGAGCTGATAGGAATGTACCCTTGAGAGGAATCATTCGACTTATCTTTCTCATCACAACGAAATGGCATAGTAACAATGTTTATGAGTTTTTGGTAAAATGAAGGTTTGGTATATTTAGCTTTCAAAAATTCATCTAAAGCTTCATCTAACTCATAATCATCACAAATATGAATATCTTGCAAATAAAAATCTGACATTTTGAAATTGCATAAAATTTAAACACACAATGCAAAGAAAAACACTTTTTTTTTTCTTTTTAATGAAAATGAAATGAAAACACACTAAATCTAGATCTAGATCTAACAAATGCAATGCAAGAGGAAGCAATGATAGATTCACGTCGGGTTCACCAAAATGTGTAGGGGAAAAAGTGACACTAAGCAAACATGCCCTAATCTCACTTTCAACCACACACTTGTGGAATACGAAAGAGCCTAGAGGTATCACACAATTGGCTACTTCTTTTTGTGGAAGAGAGAGCCACGGGATACCTATTAGGATTTCTATTCCTTTGTTGTAATTGAAAGATGAAATGATGCAAGTTCAATCCCTAACCCCAAAGTGCAAGTATGAACTAATAACAAGATTACAGAATTGAACTTAAATGATGGAAAGCTGTAAACACAAGGATAAGACAAGAATGTAAATGTGTACCTGGTGTTAAAATATGAATGAAAATGTTCGGGACGGGGGCGCGGGAACCACTGTCCTGATTCTGCCCGTGAAACTGCTCCGGAAACTGCTGTTTTGCACTCTGGAAAAGCTGTCAAAAATGCTGAAAATGCTGTCTGTCAGGAGGACCAAGGTGCCCAGCGCCCCTATCCTGGGGACCAGGGTGCCCAGCGCCCCTGTCTTGGCAGGACCAGGGTGCCCCACGCCCCTGTCCTGGTCTTTTTCTTTGAGATTTGGTGTGTTGTTTGGTCTCCGTCTGCTTCTTCCGGATCTGTAACTTGCGGCGTCGTCCGAGTCCTGAAACCTGCACTTTTATCTGAAAAGGTGTTTGGGTGGCTATATAGGGTTTTGCCTTAGTCAAACCCCCGCTTCAATGATTTCCACCTCCATGAATAGCCAAGTTGTATTGTAAAATGTATTGTGTGTGCAGACCTAGTGTGTGTGCAAGGTCCTTAAATGCAAGAAAGCAAACTAGAGCAACCTAGAAAGTAAACCCTAGTTGCTTGTAAATTATAATGTAAATTCTCTAAATCAAGATGCAAAGTGATCTAAAGCATGAATAAAGGATATATTGAAGCTTATGCAAAGACATGAAAACAACATGAAATCATACCCAACCCTCAAGGGAGGAGTACAAGCCAATCTTCAGTCGGTAATCTCCTATTGTTCTTCAATGTCTTCCAAGCCCTAAATGGATGAATGAAATTGATAAATGCTTGATAGAAGGATGTTGAATGTTGTTGAAGTCTTCAAAGATCTGCTCTTTCACTGCATAGAAGGTCCCTCAAAGCCAAAAAAATCCCCTCCCTTCAAATGAAGAAAGAGAGCTCTTATATAGGAAACCCTAGGTCATAATTTCAACTTTTGGCCGACCTAGAGATTGAATCTCCTGCCAATTTCTTGGGGTTAAGCTTTATTTTATGATTGGATCGCGCTCCTAAAATTTCGGGAAAAATGTCCGGGACCATGTGCACTCCGGGCGCCATGGTCCTCTCCGGGCACCATGGTCCTCTCCGGGCACCATGGTCCCGACAACTTTTCACCAAATTTTCAAGGCCGTCAGATATGATGATTTTAGAGAGAATCCCGAAGTTACAGGTGATTTCGAGATGTTTTGACCCCCGAAACCAAGCCCCCAAGTTCAAAATAGGACCTAATTAGGGTTTTTAATTAAATGATGTATAGGAGGAATAAAATGAAAAGGGCACACTTTAATGAAAGGGCCCAACTTTATGATGTAGGAGATGATAAAATAGAACCTTAGACCTAATTAATTTAATTAATTAAGTGCTAAAGGGGAAATGCAATGCAAAATGCAAAATGCGCCAAGGCGGGTGCTAAACTAGGTGTGAAATTGTACCACCCTAGCAAGTGCGTACAATTTACGACGCTACAAAACCATGTATTGTTTATCCTTTGTTTGTGTTCTTGAGGGCCTTTTATCTCTCTCCTAGCATGGGGGGTGATCCTTTGAGGTCCACATGGTTGGGTGGTAGTTGCCTTCTTCCATCAGAGATGTTGAACCTATTGTTATGTCGATTAGTTTCGTTCATTCTCTAGTTGCTTCTCTTGGATATGGTTAGCTCATTGAGTTAGGTGGAGATTTCATTCATCTATCATATCATACTTATGTTTAAATTGGATGTAATTTTATTATGCACATGCCTTCGAGGCAAATGATTTATCTATGATGTAATTTTGATGTAAACGAAATAAGGTTTAGGTGATGTGATTTATATTAGTAAATGGAATTACTTATCTTATGTAATTAAAAGATTACATGTTATTTATCCATTACTTTGTATGTTGTAGGAGCTATTGATAATGGTTATACAATGATTTTAGCTTAAGAAGTTATTTGAATGCAATGTCGTTTCTCGATTCTGTAATATGTATGGATGGATTATTTTCATAGTTATTTTGTTTATGTTCATCTATGAATAAAATGTTAACCAAGATTGGATTTAATTTCTTTAATGGTGTATGGGTAGTATAGTAATGACGTTGAGAAACCTATAAGTTAGCAGCTTTCTTCCTCTTGTGCAAATAAGCTTAATATTATCCTTTTGTTGTTATAGGATGTTCACTTAATGTTGAAAAAAAATATTTCACTCATATTTGAGTTTGTTTAGTTAGATCCTTTAGGGTTCCTTGGTGGGGCATTACATTGATGACTTTAAACTAGTAGCAGGGAAATAATCCAAATGAAATTTATTTTGTGCTTGCCTCCTATTAATTTCTTCTTGAATGGCCTAGAGAGCTATAGAGTTCTTCTTGGACATTCATTGTTTTGAGCTATCATATCCTCCATTTTCCTTTTTAGGGATGCTAGTTGTACTACAAAGCCTTGATCGCCTTGATCATCTCCTTTTTATCCTCCTTCTAGTGCATCTTATCATACAACCCCTTCAATTCCTATTCCATTCCTTTCCACCTTTCAATATTTTTAGCTAAATGATTTTCCATCGCCCAAACCATTTGATCCTTATAATTTGTTGCCAAGCTTGAAGCTCTAGAATCCACTTCAGAAAGGGCCTCCAACCAATTAATTTTATTTTTTGCCACATTTAGTTGTCCTAAAATTTAACATAATATCATGTCATATTTGTTGTAGCCATCATAGAGTTAATTAACCTTATTCGCAAAGGAAAGGAATTCCCATTTCCTCGATGAGTTCATAGGTGAGGGGAGAGGGGAGACAAAATAGGGGGTAGAAAGGGTGGCAACATTATTAATAGGGTTGTGTGGGGCCCACTTGGACCCAGTACACCACGAGGAAGTAGAATCCTTAGTATCATTCTCCTCTAGCTTTTACTGTTCGACTATGCATTCAATAATGGGAGGGGTCGAGGGATTCTTATATTTAGCCATCTTGCTAAGGTTAACTTGAGTAGGGGTCCCTTTGGGTTTAGAAGTAGAGTTGGCATCTTTACTATCCAACTTAATTATTTATATAGTTAATTTATTTAATTAATTAGCTAAGATTCTTTATGTTGATTTGGTTTCCCTTACATAGAATTTTGAATCTAACTTTCTTACACCTCAATGTTTCATAACTAGGGATGCATCTAATATTTTTTTCTTATAAATTTAACCCTGTAGAATCACAAATTATCACCGAGCCAATTTACACATCATGTTTATGCCCCTACTTTAGTGCATCTCTCCATCTCCTATCCGAGTTAGTTCAATGCCTTAAATCCAACTTTTATGCCACATACACCTACCAAATTATCCTCTTGGGCTATGTCCTTCTCCTTGGGGCCAATTTAAGGTCACTAATTGAGGGGGACCAGGGCTCTAGCACCATGGTCTTAGACCAGAGTGCCCAACGCCCTGGTCCACCTCAATGGGACCCAATTTTTAAGAGGAGGGTGTGACCTATCTCTCAGGTGGGAAATGAATTTGGTGGCTCAATATGACTATTGTAGGTCACCCTAATTGGTAGATTGACCTAGATCATCATATATAAATGTGTTTGATCAACTTAATTTCATCCTAAGCATTCTAAGACTCCAAGCATTCGACCTAAAGCATTCAAGCATTGAAGTGTTCATCATCAAGAATTTCTAGAGATCTTCAAGGTTGAATTTCCTTCATTCAATCATTGTGGAGAAAATTACATCATTCATATGCAAGGATGTGTTTGTGATTAGGTTTTTGTCATGTTCAAGCCACTTCATACAACATATGTAATTACATTCAAGAAGCAAAGCATCATTATTAGTCATTGCAGATTTGAGGAATATCTTTCCATTATTTATTTCAGTATTTGCAATATTTCATTCAAGGTTAGTTCCTAAACCAAATTTTGACTTAGGAAAACCCCTATTCCAAACCTATTTCCCTTCTCTAGTATGCACAAGAACAAGTACAGAGTTGTGATCTTCAAAATTGACTTTATTTACAGTGACAAATCAACTCCCTATTGGAGTGTGAAAAGTGTGAAGGAGCAGAGCAACAACCATCTTGATCCCAACAAATCAGGAACTCCTTCCAGGTGTAGGTTCGAATAATCAAATTACAATCCTCAGATCTAGGTTCGTGGTTTGATCTAGCAACTATAGCTCACTGTTTACACATAATTAATTCAATTTTAGCCTATTTACCTTAATTTCAAAATCTTCAACAAATCAATTCAACTCAAGGGAAAGAAGAGGCACACTAAAACTCCTTTGAATCAGATCAAAATCTAGATCTATCTAATTCCTATATTTCCATAATGTAATGGTCCCAAAGTAAAAATTAGTGGTTCTTTTTCCTTCTTATGGTGGAAACCCTAAATTTTCACCATTACATTTTGGTGAACCTAACATCTTACACCTTTATTTCTAATTTATGTTCTTAGATCTGAGTGTTTATGCAATTTAAAATTCAAATTTACATTTACAAGTTTAATTTCCAATTGAATTTTAAAAATTTAGAGATTAATTTCACAAAAACCCTAATTTTAAATTCTAAAATGAGCTTGTGGGTTGTCTAATTTGGAATAATTGTTTCAGATCTAATTGAGAAACATTTTAAACTTCAAATTCAAATTCATAGATCTTATTTTGATCAAGTTACATAAATTTAAAGGTTAATTCATAAAAACACTAATTTATGTTGGTTAATTGGAGTTATGGTTGCATAATTCATCACTTTAATTTTTACACTTGATTTTAAAAATTAATAATGCCACTTCATAGATCTAATTTATTTGATATTTTACATATTATTACTTATCTTTTCACTTATATTTATCATAATCATGTGTTGGATAATGGCTTCATTCATTTCACATCGTTTCTTTTTAGCCATAACACTTTGGCATAGTGCATTTTTAGAATTTCCAAATTTATTCCTTTCAATCAACTAGATCTCAAAGATTTAATTTATAGTGCATCTTTTATTGTGATATTTCTAGGAGAATATATTGCATATATTGATAAAATTAAATATTTTATAGATCCCAATCTTAGAGATGTTAATGGAAAACCTAATACTTGTACCTCTCCTAGGGTATCTAATATGAATGAAGAACAAGTTAATACACCTATCAATGATCTCTCTAATGGAGAGAAAGAATTGAAGAGAAACATGGCACCATCTTCTTTTCATGAACATACCCTAGCACAAGGGGGGAAAGACCAAAATATTGGTGTTTCAATCTCTCTAAATCCCCCTTATTCTCCTAGAGCCTATCTTAGTCTTCAAAAAGTATGTAGAGAAGATGATGTTATGCATTTTTTTCATGATCTATCTCCCAACAGAACACTAAGAAAAGATGAGGCTTTAGATGATAAGGATCTTCCTTCCCAATTGACCAAAGAGGATATACATGATGCAAGAAAGGAAAATCCTCCTTTACAAGATATATTCCTTCTTCATCTACGTGTCCCTTTGTTCCTTCTAAACACACTTACACTATAAATTTCAAAGAAATTTATTATAATGTTCCTCCTCTTCAATTAACAAATTCTTATAGGAGTGGCTTTAACATAATATCAAAACAAAGTTCTAGAGGACAAGGACTTGGAAAATGTGAACAAGGAAGTAGAGTCCCTATAAAACCTCCTACACAAGCTAGCACAAAAGGCCTAGTACATTATCATAATTCTCCTATGGATGATCTCGTCAAGATTTAAGACTTCAAAAATGATCTTGCAAGACAACAAACCTATTGTTTAGCTAAAAGTGCTTCTTCTTCAAAAACTCCTTTTTGCTCATATCACCAAACTATTGATCACACTACCAATGAATTTCCTGATTTTTAAAATAGAATGAAAGGAGTCATTGATAGAGGCATAGTTAAAATCATGGACAACAAACCTTCTTCTTCTAACAATCCTTTTCCTACATCACAAGAGACAAGGCCTAATCCTATTGATGATCAGGAAATATTAGCAAATAAAATCTTTTGGAAAATAAAGTACCATAAGAAGGTTGTTTTTCCTTTTGTAAAGTTTAGAAAAAGCATAAAGAAGGTAGTGATCATTGTCTTTTTCATCATAGCTATTTTCATTCTCTTAGAAAATGTAAAGCATTTAAGGAATTTTTTCAAGAAAAATTTGATAAGGCTCAAATAAATCTTTCCACTGATATTGCTCTGTTTATTGGTGAGAAAGTAGTGCCTTAGCACTCTTCTCACCCTTCATTGTTGCTCCTCACCCTATGAAATAAGTATTCAACTTAATTGGGGGCTCTTTGTCATAAGAAGTGACACTTTTTCAAATATCAAACATCTTGAAGCAACAATGTGGTTCATTATTGCCTCTATACTTGGGGGGCAAGAATCTTATTCTTTCCTTTCTCTTTATCTAAAGTATCAATATTCCCTTTAGGGGTTGCATTTTCATATTTCGATATCCTTCTTGCATGGAATCGTATGCCTTATGATAAATCTCTTCTTGGGCCCGAGTTTATGATCTCTCTCTCTCTCTCTCTCTCTCCCTATTTAAATATTACCTCTTCTTTAAAGTTGTATTTAACATATATAAATGTCTTTTCTTGCATTGGATGATCCACGTGAGTATATTGTGCATTTACTTATGCCTAATGTCTCCTTAGAGCTTGTGTAATTCTTCTCTTTTTCCCTATGCTTGAGGGGCAATGATCTCTCTTGTCCTTTCTAAGGATCCACTTTTTCTTTATTGAGTGGTGTTTTCTTATGATTTGATGTCATTCCTTGTGTGAAGTTGTTATTTTCTCAAGGATTCTCTCTTTTACAAGAGGTGTATGTCCTCGGTTACAACATATTTTTCACTTGGAAATGTATATCTATTATAAGCTCACTCCTCACATTGGATCAAAATTGTGTCATCCTCCATCACGAATCCCTTTCACCTAGTAATAGGGGAAAGGTATGCATTCTTTTTCTCCTTCCCTTCTTTTGATAGAAGATTCTATGTTTGTTCAAGAACTCCTCTTGGAGGTAGATGTCTTTCAAGCAATGATATCTTCTCCTCCAAGGATACTCTTTACACTTGTTGCAAGATATCTCTTTTTCAACTATCTTATCCTTGCTTATAAGAGTATTCTCTCTTTAGTTTGGATTTATGACATTGTTTCCTAAAGGATATCTCCTTGGTGTTGAAAGCGGATATCTTGATTCTTAGCTTCCTTAAGACATCAACATAGGGCTATGTTGATATCTTAAGGGGGAAACCCATATTGCTCTCTTTGTACCATATTGTACTATATCTTTGCATGTCTTAAATGGGGTGTTTAGACTCGGAAATAGAGAAAAAAAAATCTTATATGAGATGCTTCATGCCTGAAAAAGTAGAAACAACATTTGATATATGTCTTAGATGAGGTATACATCACCAAAATAGAGAAAAAAAACTATTAGATGGGATGTCCTCAAAACCAGGCATGTTTTTGTCTTGTATAGAGTTACACATTCTCAAAACCAAAGAAAACAAACTTGTTGGGAAAATGGTGTTCAACCTTGCATTTACATGAGGTTACTATTTATAGTAAGTTTTCATTTTAGCACGAAATGGTGCTAAACTCTCCCCAAATATTGTGATTGGCTACATAACATTCTGGTAAAGTTTCGTCATAAGATCACAACTAGTTTTGAAGATATTAAAGTTTCCATTTTGGAGGGGTCCAATAAGAGGTTTAAACTTAATTTTGAGGAATTTAGAGGCCTTGAAACACCCTAAAAAGTGGGCATAAATGGCATAGATATTTACGAGGTGATAGAGAAATTCACGAACTTTCTGACACTTCAAACAATTCATCAAGCGGATACACGATTTGCAAGTTATGGCCTCCAGGAGTTTGTACTCCTGAAATAGGAAATATAATTTATATCGAACACATAAATGAACTATAAAAGGGAGGGGCACGTGTTGATGTGGTTTTTAACATATCATAGGGAATCTAGTTTGGAGATAAGGTTGGCTATACTTTATTGGGTGGTTTTAACCCATGGTTTTGTAATACTGTTTGACGGTTTCTTGTATTGTATCTCTTATATATTAGGTGTGTGAGATAGAGATTGTGTATAAGAGTCTTATGGCTATTGAGTTACCTTTGAATCTTTGATTAGTGGTACCCATGGGAAGATATTTCTCTCCAAGTATATTGTAATCTATTTTTTATTGATGAATAATATATTGGACAACTTTTGGAGTGTGGGGTTTTTATCCTGAAAGGGTTTTCCCCACATAAATCATTGTGTTGTGGTATGAATGTTATTTATGAGTATTTCTATTAAGTTTTTGTAACTGTTGTGACAATTTGTAATTTTTTTCCATTATCCTCCTCTCAAGGTTAGTGTAGGGAGTTGTTCCACTACTTAACTTCCTTACAAAACTATTATATGAGATGTTCCTGGAACTAGACTTGCCCCTTGGCATTTGAATTTGCATTTGAATTATATGTCTTAAATAGGTTGATGCATGAACGAAACCATAGAAAACAAACTCTTATACAGGGTTCTATATACTTGAAACCAGACATCACTTGCACACATGCATGAGGATGGGTGGAACAAGAAAAAAACAACTAGATTATTCCTACTCTCCTCCCCAACATGGATCATCTAGAAAAACACATTTAGAATATGTATATGTGTCCTTTATCATCACTCTTCTCATGGATAACCTATAAAAACATATCTAGCGTGTACATCCGTGCTCTTTTTCTCTTTCTTCCCATGAGCTCATAGATTTTCTATTGGTGGTTCATAAATGATGTGTTCTTTTCTCTTTTAGGTTATCACTTATGTTCTTGAGATGGAATTATTCAAGAATGACATTAGTGGTTGAGACATTTTGATATCAAGGTATCTTTGGCTAGTTTACTTGAGGTGTTGTTTTGGTTTTTTCTCTTTGTGTGTCTTTTTCCTTTTTGTCTTTGTTTGTATTTTTGCCTTTGTTTTGCCCTTTTATTTTTGTCTTGTTTCGTATGTTCTTGCATGTGTTTGAGTGAGTTAAGATCCTAAGATTGAGGGTTTTGTTCCTCAAAATTATTGATGTCTTATACTCCTTGTGATTGTGCTCCTCATTGCTCCTCTCTTTCATCTCTCTTTCGTCTACTTTACCATGAGTATTTGCATAGGCTCATACTCTCATTAAAGTGGGGAATAAATGTAGCATCATAAATTATCACTGGGCCAATTTACACCTCATGTTTATGCCCCTACTTTAGCACGTCTCCCCCTCATCTCCTATTTGTGTCCATTCAGTGCCTTAACTCGAACTTTAATGCCACATACACCTACTAAATGATCCTCTGTGTCTATGTCCTTCTCCTTGGGGCCAATTTAAGGTCCCTATCTCTACAGAGGGTGTGACCTATCTCTCCAGTGGTAAATGAATTTTGTGGCTCTATTTGATCGTTGGAGGTCATCTTAATCGGTAAATTGACCTAGATCCTTATATATAAATGAATTTGATCAACTTAATTTTATTCTAAGAATTCTAAGACTCCAAACATTCAACCCAAAGCATTCAAGAATTAAAATGTTCATCATCAAGTATTCCCAAAGATCTTCAAGGCTGTATTTCCTTCATTCAATCATTTTGGAGCAAATTAGATCATTCATATGCAAGCATGTATGTGTGATTAGTCTTTTGTCATGTTCATGTCATTTCATAAAACATATGTGATTAAATTCAAGAAGCAAAGAATCATTATTAGTCATTGCAAATCTGAGGTATATCTTTCCATTATTTATTTAGTATTTACAAAATTCCATTCAAGGTCAATTCCTAAATCATGGTTTGACTTAGGTAAACCCATATTACTAAAAAATTTCCCTTCTCTAGCGCATGTAGGAATGGGTACAGAGCTTCGATATTTATAATTGACTTTATTTACAGCGATGAATCAATTCCCCATTAGAGTACGAAAAGTGTGGAGGACCTGAGAAACCACCATCCTGATCCTGACAAATCAAGAGCTCATTTAGGTAATAGGTTTGAATTCTCTTACAATCCTAATATCTAGGTTCATGGTTTGATGTGATGACTATAGCTCACTGTTCATGCATAATTACTTCAATTTCAACTCATTTACTCTAATTTTAGAATCTTCAACAAATCAGTTCAACTCAAGGGAAAGAAGAGGCACACTAAAACCCCTTGGAATTAGATTAGAATCTATATCTATTGGATTTACATATATCTAATTCCTATATTTCCCTAATCTAATGGTCCCCAAGTAAAAATCAACGGTTTCCATCCTTGTTATGGTGGAAACCCTAATTTTTCACCATTATAAATTCAAATTTAGTTAGGGCTTACATCTACTCTTAAGTGTTTATTAAATTATTGTTTCTATCTGTTAATGTTTAGAATTTAGTGTTAGATGTCTTTTATTTCTTCTCTTCACTCTTTAAATTCAAGATTGAATATTTGACTTTTAGGATACAACATTTTCTATTTCTTTTGTTCTTACATTACATGTAACATATATGATAGATTCTCCTTTGTACTTTAATGATGACTTATTTCTTTCTTTTCTATTCCTTGAGTAAATGACTCAACTTTCCCAGTTTAATAATTTTAGTGTGTACTTGATCTTAATCTTACATGTAATCACTACTTTAGTAGTAAATCTCCATTACGCTTTTTCTTTCCTTTGCCATCTATGCATTTTAGACACTATCTATGGGGATTTTCACATGTAAAATATTATCAAATGAAATAATTTTTTAAAAGAGCACAATGGTAAAAAGACAAATTCTAAATTTACTCACATTGTAACAAGAATTATTAGTCTATTTGAGAGGGTAATCTCTCTAGATCAAAGATCTATTTGTAGCGTCCTAAAATTGTGACACTTGCAATTTTGACTGCATTTGGGTCTTCATGATGGCGGTGCAATGTTGAACCTGAATGGAGACCCTGAAACCTACTTGTGACATCAAAAACTGCATATTTCTGCACCTTCGCCTAATCCTTCCTTGCACCTTGCTGTCCCGGGAGGTGGGACCATGGCACCCAACGCCCTGGTCCTTTAGGACCATGGCGCCTAGCGCCCTGGTCCCCTAGGACCATGGCGCCCAGTGCCCTGGTCCCTGGCCCTATTTTGGGCCCGGTCTCTTGTTGGGCATCGGGTCTTTAAGTTTGCAATTTGGAAAATGATGCTTCTAGGTCGGCCTAAGGTCGGAAAAATCAGTCTCTCAACCCTAATTGACAAATATATAAACTACTTTTCCTCTCCTAGAAAGGGAGGAAGAAAATAAGCAAGAGCAAGAGGCGGAAGCGATATTCAAACATTCAAACATTCAAGCATTCAAGCATTCCTTCAAGCAATTGAGTATTCTAAGTCTCCATTCAAGGCTAGGTGTTGCATTCAAGACAAGGATTCAACCATTGAAGAGGAGATCACCTACAACATACAACATCATTACACCTTCGCATGTAAGAATACAAACATTCTTACAACAAGGTATTAGTACTTGTTTACATTACAAACATTTACATTTACAACATTCTCATTTCTTGGTTAATTCCAAAACCGGGGTTTGACCTAAAGGCAAACCCCTAATCCCTAACCCCCCAATCGTCCTCTCTTTCCCGTGTGTAGGTTGCAGGTACGCGGCTGTAATTGAAGATCTGGAATCCTTGTGCAGAGACGAACAGATCCACCTTCGTTTCGCGGATTTTTCGGAGGACCGTGTGCACTCTGGGCGCCATCATCCCGTCAACTTTTGCTCAAATTTGCAGGACAACATCGTCTCGACATTTTACTACTAATTTTAGGTCCGTAGCTTCATCCCGTATCCCTATCTCTGTTTATAAGCGAATCTTTCTTACTTTACATGCATTCCTAGTTCAATCATTCTATCTACATTCTTTACAAAAGAGGGTATCCTTGATGTCTTAACCCTTGAAACTCATTTAGAATCCAGTCTTGCATTGTGTGGGATTGGATCTTGTGGGTTTCAACCCCTCTTTTGAATGTAAAGTCTCTCCTAAGTGAAAACCGTCAACCCTAGTGACCTCCCTTCTCTCTCCTTGGGGGGGGGAACACTTAGGGTTCGATTTTCCACTTTACATTTTGGTGAACCCGACGTGAACATCCTAATTCTGATTATTCATGGTTAGATCTGAAAAATTTGCTTCCTTAATTACATTTCCATGTTTGATCGTTTGCAAATTTTAGAGGTTAATTGCATAAAAACCCTAAAATTTTCTTTTTAGTAATTGAGCTTGTGAGATGTTTAAGTGTTAATGCTTGTTTCAGATCTACCCTTCTATTGCAAATTGTTAATTCATATTTGTGCTTTAATTCTGAAAATTAAGTGGTTAAGTGTCAAAACCCTAATTTTGAAAACCTTCTTGATTCAACCTTTAACCAATGATTTCACTAATCAAAACACCTCCAAATCGGCTGTAACTTTGGATTCCGCAACAAAATCACAATATCTCTCATCCCTGAAAATTTGGAAAAAAGTTGCGAGGACCGTGTGCACCCCGAGCGCCATCGTCCCCGACATTTTTTCTGAAATTTCGGGAGCTAGATCTTACTGTATTTTTCTGCTAAAATCCAGAATTTTGGCTGATTTTATTAATTCTAACACTTTCAAAATTAAAGTCAAAGTTGGTCTAGTGATTGCTTGGATAAAGGCTTATAATCATTCACAAATTGTTGAAATTAAAATTCATATCAAAATTGTGTTTCTTACTGTCCTAAATCTGAAAAGTGTGTTAGCATTCATTCGAAATTTCAGTGCTTTATTCAAATTTTTGCAGTTTGTGACTTTTGAAATTAAGTGTTTATTTACAACAACTTTGATTTCCACTTTCAAAATTGAATTTTGCATGAAATTGAGTCAACTTTTAAATTTCAAAGCCTGCATTGCTTTCAATATTCCCTCTAAAATCATAAAATTCAAAATTTCAGTTTCCCTCTCTTTTTCAAAATTCAAATTTTGCATTTTTCAACAATCTTGGTAGGGTTCAATTTTGAGATTGCAACTTTAATTTGGCCTAGCTACAGATCGTAAATCACTCAATTTTTTCAGATTAGCTTTAAAATCATCATAACTTTCATCCCTGAAAATTTTGAAAAAAGTTGCGAGGACCGTGTGCACTCCGTTCGCCACGGTCCCTGACATTTTTTCCGAAATTTTGGGAGATTGTCCTGATTGTATTTAACAGCTTAAATCTAGGAGATTGGCTGATTTTATTGAAATTTGCTACCTCTAAAATTCAAAATCTTCTATCTCTCTTTAGCGCATGAGTTTTACAACAACAAGCCCTAATTACACTATTCCCGTTAGACGAAGCCTTAGAATTAAGTCCTTCCAAGGTTTAATTACGGAGAAGATGGAACCTAATTTGAATGGCCTTTTTAATGAGGACATGGGTAATTCCTCTAATCCTCTTAATGATGAAGAAACTCTCCATGAGGTTTCTGTAGAACAACTTTCGAAATTGGATAACCAATTTGATGATTTTCGACAATGGATGTCTCAAGAATACCCTGATAGTGAAGCTCTTTCATTAATTGAGGGTCTAAAACGTATGGTTCAAAGTGATAAGAGTGGAATTGATATTTTGCGTAGTATTGCACACATTGTGGATTCGAATGTGATGCCTATGAAGAGTTGTGCCGAAACTTTAGGTTATACACAACCTCCTACTCAAGTTAATCATTCTATTCCTTTGACAACTTCTATTGCTAGTATACCTACTTTTACATCAAACATAATGACTACTTCAATACAAGACATTCCACCTATGATCACCAGTCATGGGGGCAATCCCTCTTTTTCAATCAACCCTCTTCCTTCATTCAATCCTACTTCTTCATTCATTCCTTCAATGAGTGTTCCTATTTCATCTCCACAAATAAACACGACGCAAGGGGGCAATTCATTTAACCATTCCATTCCTCCTTGTAGTGTTCCTCCTTTCCAATCATCTCCTATGACTAACTATCATAGTGTCCCGCCACCTTACTCTCAATCAATACCTTCTTTCAATAACATAATACCTCCATCACAATCTAACACGTCTAATATGAACTCTTCGACTGAAGCGACCATTAACAATCTTGCACAAACTGTCTCTTCTTTACAACAACAAATTGCCTCTATGAATCAATCTAAGTCTAGTGTGCCCACATTTGATGTTGCGAGCCCACTTTCTCTTGACATTGTTCGAGCTATCGCCCCTAAGCATGTTGAAATCCCGCAATTGGAGCTTTATAATGGTAAGGGTGATCCTCTAACACATGTTAAGACCTTTCAAACAATATGTACTGATTTTGCTCATGACCAAAGGTTGCTTGCAAAACTATTTACTAGAACATTAAGAGATAAAGCCCTACAATGGTATTGCTCGTTGCCTTCTTATTCTATTACTTCTTTCAAACAACTGGCAAATGCTTTTATTCAACAATTTCAAAACAATATAAGTCCTAAAGTTACTTTGATTTATTTAATGCATTGTAAACAAGGTGTTAAAGAAAAAGTGACTGATTTCATTGGTAGATATAAGCATTTGTATGCTCAGATTTCTTTTCCAGTACCTGACAATGATATTCAAAGAATCTTTATTTCTAATTTACAAAAAGATATTAGAGAAAAACTTCTATTTTCTGAGTTTACTTCTTTCCAACAGTTGTGCGCAACTCTTCACAATTATCACCTGACTGTGAGTCAAATGGAACAAGCAAATCCTATGGCTCCGAGTGATAAGGGTGATAGTAGTCAACAACCATTTGGGAAGTTTAAACCGAACAGAGAGGTCATTAAATTCAATGAAAACATCATCAACAACAATGTGAATGCAACATCAGGTGTGCCTCCTATTTCTAAGTTTTTCAAGAAAGAAAGAAAGTTTACTCCTTTGAATGAATCATTGCATAGTATTATGAATAAGTTATTGGAACAAAATGTGCTTACTCTTCCTCCTATAAGGCAAATAGATCCTGCAAAGATTAATTCACCCTATTTTGATAACAAATCTTTTTGTCAATTTCATCGTCAACCTGGGCATGATATTGAAAAACATTTTGCTTGAAAGGGTAAAATTCAAGATTTGATTGATAATAATACTATCTCTGTTTCTGGTGTGAATGATAAAGGCAACACATCTGTAGCTCCTCCTAACCAAAATCTTAAGATTTTTACTGATCCATTACCTTCTCATACCTCTAATGTGGTTGAGACTAATGATTCCTCTTTCTCACCTGATAGTCTTGTGTCTATGACTCCGAATGTAATTAACTTTGTGGAACAGCAGCAAATCCCTAAAGAACCTTCCATCACATTTGATTCCAGTGAAACTATCAGGGCACCTGATGGCCCTTTATATATAGTTGCAAAAGTCAAGAATACACCTTGCCGTGGAGTGCTTATTGATCCTTCTTGCATGGTTAATGTCATTACTAAAGAATTTCTTTTTACTTTGCAATTGAATCAAGTGATCTATGACGAAACAAATGTGGTTGTGAAATTATTTGATGCATTTTCTTCTCCTACAATTGGTTCTATTACATTACCTATTGAGGTCCATAACAAACCCCTTGATGTGGACTTTGCTATTATTCCATCGTTCGAACAATTTCGTGTGAAGCTAAGCTATCCTTGGCTATCTTCCATGAAAGCTATTGCTTCTCCTATTCACAAGTGTTTGAAATTTCCCCATAATGGTGAAGTTGTTACTGTCAATCATAGTCTTTTTAAACCAGCTGAAAGAACTTCTATCATTCCTATTGATTATTTTTGGCCTAAACAATTCCAATCTCTTCCACCGCGAAGTGATCATCTTTTCAAATCTTATCAAAAGTGGAAAAAAGATATGATCCTATCTCTAAGTGAACCTAGAACACCCAAACTTGACATTCCTATCGTTCTGGAGAAAGAAGTTCTTCCTTTGAAAGATAAAACTAATGTCTTTCCTCAAGAAGATTCCCAACCCATCCCTATGAATGTGACTATGCCTATATCTAATAAACTTCCTAAAAGTAGACCTATACCTCCTCGTCATGATGGACTTGGTCTCCTTCCTAAACCAAATATTCCTCCTTTATATGGAGCAGTTCCTCCTCCTTCCTCTTATGGAGAGAAGAGACCTTTCTCTTCTCCTATTGTTCAACCTAAGAGACCACAACCTAAACACCCAAGTGATAAGGATGAGAACGTTCCTCCTCCTCAATCTTCTCAACTTCCTGCTAAGACTAGATGAAATCGTTCTGCACGTGAACGCCGACGAAAGCGTCATCTTAGAGCTTAGGCAGCTGCTTCTCAAACTTTGCAATCCCCAAAAACACCTTCAGCTAGTATTATTCCATTTTCTCCTCAGCCAAAAATTGAGCCAAAATCTCCTAAACATAAGATGCATGATGGTCTTGATCCTGTGCGAGTTAAAGATCCTATTTTTATAAATCTTGATGATGATATAGATGAAAATGTTATTCATGATGAAAATGTTACTCCTCTTTCTTCTGATAGTGAGTATGAATATGTTGATGTTGATAACCATTTATCTAATGAATTTTCTAAAGCACTTATCCTAGCTCCTAGACAAGAACAACGTGGCGTGGAACATGAACATAGCCCTTGCTTGGATCTTGTGATAGCTCCATCTGCTGTGTTGGATGTTCCTCCTCTAGCGTGTTTCCTGCCTTCCCAAAATATTGATCAGCAAGATCGGGGGGTAGATGACGTGCTAGACTAGTTTCATTAGCATAGTAGACTCTCTCCTCCTCTCTTGATCTCTTTTGTTACTTCTTCTATGTTTTATTCTCATTCTTCTATTTGTTGTCCTTAGTGTTGTCTACTTGAGGACGATGCAAAGCATTGAGATCTCTTTTGGTCTCTCTCATGTTGACTCAAAAGACACATGTGTTCCCTTCTTCTAGGTGACCTTCCTTGATTGGGGAATGAAGAACAATTATGCATACATACATATGATATACATGAATTATCATACAGCATACTGACCCCAAGGAAAGCGAAGTCACCTCATGCTTTGTGTTTTGTGTCTATTATCCTTGGGCTTATCTCACACTTGGGGGCTAAATCCTTGTGATAACATGCTCCTTTCCCTTTTCTTATATGTATCACTACCTTAAAGCAATCACCCCCGATGAGGCGTGTGCGATCGCTTTAACGTAGGGGGGCATACACCCCGTTCATATCTCTTCAAGATACTTGAAAATTTCTTGATGAACTTAGCTTTGCCTTGAAAATTTTTGGTATTTTTCTTGCATGACTCATAGTGAGGGAACCTTACTACTGACAGTCATAGTTCTCCCTCGTGATCTTCCCTTTTACTTTGTCAATCGAAGTCGTAAGATCCTTAGTCCACTGGTGGCTTGGTGTATCTTGCCTCCTTGACATGGTGAAAGTCTTTCAATGTTGTTTCCTTGTACTTTACCGGAAGTATGGGCGTACGCTTATACTCCCGCTAAAGTGGGGGCTAAATGTAACGTCCTAAAATTGCGACACTTGCAATTTCGACTGCATTTGGGTCTTCACGATGGTGGCACAACGTTGAACCTGAATGGAGACCCTGAAACTTGCTTGTGACATCAAAAACTGCATATTTCTGCACCTTGGCCTGATCCTTCCTTGCACCCTGCTGTCCCGGGAGGTGGGACCATGGCGCCCAGCGCCCTGGTCCTTCAGGACCATGGTGCCTAGCGCCCTGGTCCCCTAGGACCATGGCGCCCAGTGCCCTAGTCCTTGGCCCTATTTTGGGCCCGGTCTCTTGTTGGGCATCGGGTCTTTAAGTTTGCAATTCGGAAAATGATGCTTCTAGGTCGGCCTAAGGTCGGAAAAATCAGTCTCTCAACCCTAATTGACAAATATATAAACTACTTTTCCTCTCCTAGAAAGGGAGGAAGAAAATAAGCAAGAGCAAGAGGCGGAAGCGATATTCAAACATTCAAACATTCAAGCATTCAAGCATTCCTTCAAGCAATTGAGTATTCTAAGTCTCCATTCAAGGCTAGGTGTTGCATTCAAGACAAGGATTCAACCATTGAAGAGGAGATCACCTACAACATACAACATCATTACACCTTCGCATGTAAGAATACAAACATTCTTACAACAAGGTATTAGTACTTGTTTACATTACAAACATTTACATTTACAACATTCTCATTTCTTGGTTAATTCCAAAACCGGGGTTTGACCTAAAGGCAAACCCCTAATCCCTAACCCCCCAATCGTCCTCTCTTTCCCGTGTGTAGGTTGCAGGTACGCGGCTGTAATTGAAGATCTGGAATCCTTGTGCAGAGACGAACAGATCCACCTTCGTTTCGCGGATTTTTCGGAGGACCGTGTGCACTCTGGGTGCCCTCGTCCCGTCAACTTTCGCTCAAATTTGCAGGACAGCATCATCTCGACATTTTACTACTAATTTTAGGTCCGTAGCTTCATCCCATATCCCTATCTCTGTTTATAAGCGAATCTTTCTTACTTTACATGCATTCCTAGTTCAATCATTCTATCTACATTCTTTACAAAAGAGGGTATCCTTGATGTCTTAACCCTTGAAACTCATTTAGAATCCAGTCTTGCATTGTGTGGGATTGGATCTTGTGGGTTTCAACCCCTCTTTTGAATGTAAAGTCTCTCCTAAGTGAAAACCGTCAACCCTAGTGACCTCCCTTCTCTCTCCTTGGGGGCGGGGAACACTTAGGGTTCGATTTTCCACTTTACACTATTAAAAATAATTTTATTTTTAAATTATATTTACTTTACTAGAACATTAATTTATAGCCCTCATAAATAGTGACTTACAACATAAAAAGAATATGGGATAAATTCACATTATGTAATGTGATCAAAGTAACTATATAATGACTAATACAATGTTAAAAGTAGTACAAATCTATGTTATGAGGGTCCTAGTATGCCCTCAACAAACCTTTTTTACAAGGTTTCAATTAGGAAAAGTATTACTCAAAGTAATAGGATGAAGTCTTTTTGGTACCCCTGTCTTGGATAGTGTCCATTTTCTATTGCAAGTTTTGCACCTATTTTCCAACTATTGGTTTGCATTAATGGGAGATAAACAATAAGACTCTGATATGGGACCATGAAAGGATTAGTGTTTGCATATACTAGTGAATGATGGAAGGTAGAAGCATTTGAAAGATGGTAATTGACCGTAAAATTTAGTGAAGTAAAGTAGGTGTATTGAGGATGGGTTTGTGTTATAAATGCGATCTATTATAATCTAGGATTTTTTATTAACAGTTTTAATTGGACACAACATTAGGAGGAATAGTGTTTTGGGTATTTGGAGTGGGTCCTAATAGAAGCGATGTAGAGATTTGTGATGGTCTTATCACTCGTTGTGATGTGACATTTCTATATTCTTGAGAGCTTGAGGATGGTATGTATCGGCACTAAGTCTGGTCATTAATGTTGGAACACATGGTGGTTTAGGTGGTGTTAGTGTTATTTAGATTGATAGGTGAAATGTTGTATAGAATATTTTTGAGTTAGGCATTGAATGATGAAATTGACATGTTAGGATTTTGAGTGGTGGTGCCTAGTGGAAGAATAATGGACGAATATTGCAATGATGACGCTTTTGAAGATCCCATACATAGTGACACTTGGGTGATAGGTTAAACTATTATGGAGATGTGGTTTGGATCCATTTTGTGCTCCTAATATAAATTATCTATTCGGATCATGGCTTAAGAGTCGAATTATGACAACCAAAACTCAAGGACCTTATTGGGATTGGTCTAGATCTTCTAGGGTTAACCTACCTCAATGTTTGGCACCAAAAAGGGTTCATTTGGATTGGGGACAATTGCGAGGTCCAATTATGTAGCCAATTTTTGGAAGCATAACTTGTGTGCATTTGAGCCAATATGCATGGGGTTGGTAGGATTGAAGTTTGGGTTAGTAGAAAGATCCATTTGGGTTTTCCTACTTTGTGATTATGTGTTGGCCATGTATGACTTCTAGGACTGTGGAGAGGTTGATACTATGTTTTTGATATATTTGGAGAGATTTAGGATTGAAGATGGAGAAAATTAAATGTGAGATCTTATGGGATAAGATCCAAATGATTAAACATAAGACAATGAAGTACCTACAGGAAAACAATACATGCAAAATAAAATAAACAATATGCACCCACATGCATTTAACATGAATTTTCCTTCATTGCACTCCTATCCATCAAGGTCTTGTATTTGAAATGGATGCTCTCAGAAGAACTATACAAGATGATATTAAGAATGAAGATTTAAAAGATTAATGTAAATGATATGGAAGCTATGAAAATCAAAGAGATGGTGAACTAGAATGCAATAAAAATGATTTGCATATGCAAGCATGCAAATGATAGAGAGATTTTCTAGGCTTAGAAATGAGGAGGAGCAGGGTATTTATAATGTTCTCAGGGTGGAATCCAGGTTTCAAGATGAATGTGGGATAAAAGATTATTGTGAGATGTTTGTCTCACATGTATTAGGTGAGTGAGCTTAATAGGAGTGGGATAAAATAAATAGGAGATGAAGTAGATATGAAAGAGATTTGGAAAATGGTATTATTTAAAATGAATAAAATGGAATATATATTATTAAATGGATGAATAATAGAATATATATTGATTTAATGGATTTAATTGAATAGTGGATAAAATATAATATTATTATGGATGAATATAATAGAAAATAGGATTATTAAATAATGGATCCACTTGATCATGTAGGAAAAATTGAGTTTAATTAAGAGGACATTTAAATGGAAATTTTTATGTGTCCTCAAGGATGACTATAAAACTAAGACAATGAATATGCAAACCTATATTTTAGGTTTTTGGGACTCTTAAAATGAAAACACCACTAAAGGAATGATTATGCGAGTTTTTTTTTTTAGGATTTTGGAATAAGGTTTATTAATACTAAATGACTCTAATCTTAGGTTCTGAGATGTTTGAATCTTGAGAGGTTTGGACAACAAAATATATGAAGGATAGTTGAGTTAAATGGGAAGTTCTAAAACCTCAAAGTTTGTTTGAATTTTTTAATGAGAGAGGCATGATAGATTTTTGAGGTCAAGATAGTCTAATTAACTCTATGGCACAACAATCAAGAATGGATTCCTAAATCCTCAAAATTGATCTCAAAAACTATTTTAAGAGACACTAAATGATTTGTAGAGTATGAAAAGGACTCTAAAGAATGTAGATGATGTCTACAAAAGCTAATGATTAAACTATTGACTAGACAGGCCTTGATGATCAAAGTAAAAAAAGCGTTTTGGATCCCAATTTTTTAGATCTAGTATGACTCAAAAAATGTCTAGGATGTGTTAGACAAATGCATAATTAGAACTAGAAAATGTGGGATAGATCACCATCAAATGTGGTCTATATTTGAGCAAATGCGATAGTGATTGAAGTGTATGTGCTATTGATTTTTGAATGCATGAAAGATTTGTCAAATGCATGACTCTTTTTTTTGCTAAGTTTTTGACTCAGTTTTGGTCAATTTCACAAACAATCAAAAAACTAATAAAATAGTGGGCTATTAACTTGGACTCTACAACTCTGAAATAAAGTGTTTCATGTTAGGGGCCTAAATTATTCGGAAGATTGGATTAACTCTACTAGTATATACACATCAATTTTATCAAACACTCATAAGAAAGAACTTGTCCTACTCAAGGTTATATTTAGGATACTACTTGATAAAGTCCCTACTGCAATAAAATACCTATCCATAGCATACAAATAGAGGTCCAGTGGCATGGGACTGCTAGAATATGCTTAGCTAACACTGGCACACCTTTCCTCTTACCCAAAGATTTAGAGACCTTATGAACTAAAAAATATATATTTTACTATGGGAGGTACATGAGGGGTATCTATTGTCTATGATTTGCATTCCCTAAACTATAAAGCATAGGTTTGGACTCTAATAACAAAGGTTGTTAGTCATTATTTAGAAACACCCATGTATATGCTACAATGGTGAGACACTCAAGTATCTAGTTAATATGACATGACCCATATGTTCACATCCTGATTGACACCGTAGCCAATGATTATAGGATCTAGGCTACAACTTTCACTCTTACCATTTTTGTATAGTGGACCAAATGAAATACCTCTTGAGGTCAAACCAAGTGTTGATGAAATCCCAAAGGAATCCCTCTTATAGGAGAATCTTATGATTTCTCTTACACGTAGGTTCCATGAAGGAAAGGGGAGATGATACTCTCATAAGATTTGAGGAAGATAAAAGGGAGTGTGCAACAACACCAAATAATCAAGCAAGTGTTAATTCCATTAAGTAAAGAAAGCGTTCTTTACACTACCAAGCACAAACATACAGAAAAATAAAGAAAATAAACTTGAAGATCCTACAAGAAATACATTAGTACTTTCAATTATCCATTCTTCACCCACATTTGCCAATGTGCTAAAAATGAGGATTAGTAACACAAAACATTTTTATAGGAATATTAAATGAAAAAAAGTAAAAACAATAAACAACAAAAAGGCACATAGAAAATGACAAGATTTAGGAATTTACCTATAAAACTTTACCAGTCAAATGTGTGAAATATTGTATTGCATGTAGTATGAATCAAGGCATATGCAGTAAATGATCAAACTTATGCAGTAATCTACTTCTTGAATGTGTCTCTCTACTCTATGGATGCAATGTTTTGCCCTACTATACATTGTTGTGTAGCACGTATGTGGTATTGTGAAAGACATATAGAGTGCACACTTTATAAATGAAACATCAATTTAATGAATGCATAATTACCATCTTGTAACATACACATAGTCCAAAAATCACAAAAGATGAAATTATTGTTAGTTCATGTTGAGTTCACAAGAATGTTTATGTCTAAAAATTATGGTAAATCATAATGTAATAGATTATTAAGCAACCACTAACTTAATATATCACTAATTGATCATAGCACAATAAGAGTATGCAAATGAATTTGACAAATAAAGAATCAAATAGTCAAAACAATGACAAACTCCATGTCAATTTATAGCTAGAGACTTCTATTGCTCTTATCCTCATTTTTCCATATGATGGTAGTTGCTCTCAGAGTTGTACAATATGTGCATAATGTAAGCATAAGAACTTGAAAAATGTGGTAGTTGATATTGAGAATTGATGTTGATTTTATAGATTTTCTAAATTTGAATTGATGGTTGAAATTGATTTGGTAGCAGAGTTGATCAAAGGTTGAGAATTCACGAGACCAGTTGGTTGGGGATGATTACTCAACTTGATTGACTATTTGATTGGATAATTGAGAGAATTGATTGATTCATCAAAAAGGTGATTTCAAAAAGACTGGGCTATCTAGTTAGTTAGAAAAAGGTGATGTGGCAATTACTCATTTTCAACATTTGATGTAGGAAGTTGAGATGAAATTGAATTTGGAAGAAATTTGGTTTTTGAAAATGTGAAATGAAATTGGAATAAGAAGAAAATGAAATTAATTTGAATTTGGAGGGAAATCAAATTTACTTGAAATGCGAGATAAATGAAACTAAATAAATTTAGAAATTTATTCAATTTGAGAAGACATTATCAGCTAATTAAATAATTTGTGATAATTATTTAAGTATGGGAACATAGTAGAAATTGATTTAATTAAACAATAAAGATCATTTAGTAAAAGTAAATAATCGAGATTAACTAAATAATAAGATTATTTAATTAATTTTTAGAGGAAAAATGATTATAGATAGATTAATTATAAATTTTGAAATAGAAGAATAATGTTGATTTAGAAGAATAAAGTTAGATTAAAATCATTTAATAAAAGGAAATAATTAGTAAAATCAGTGTTCACAAGTGATGCCCATCCAATTGCAAAAGCTAGAGAGGTTCTCATCTAGCTAGTTGCTATGAAAAAAACCAATAAAGAAAATTGACAATGCAATGACTTTGTGTCTACTCAAACAACATCAATAAACAAGGTGAAGCCCTTTAACCCCCTATGGATACCTATAAAAGCCTCACCCTATAACATAATATATTAATCTGATCCAATATATTACTCTGATCTAAAACCTATAACCATTATGCGTATCTTCGAACATGTCATTCATTTATTCTACATCTACTTCATTATAAAATGTGAAGATCTCCTTGAAATTGTCCATGTGAGCCTTCTAGAACACACTTATTTGACTATGGCAACATAAACGTTGACAAGAGCTCGTCTACAAATAGAGTCGTCCTTGAACTAATGAACTTGCACAAAAGTCACGGAATTAGACAAAGTACCCTCTCCAATTGCACTATGGACAAGCACATATAGATCAACTCATTGTAGCCTCTAATCTTTGCATTCTCTATTACATCATATATTTTATATGGCATTGTCTGTCTAGAAAACACAAGTCCATGACACAGTCCTTACACCGTTCTTCCATTCTATGCAATGACTCATTTTTAGTTTAAAGAAAGCTGCCTGTCGTTTCAAATTTCAATTTTGCCCAGACTGATTCGCATTAGGAGGTGCTTGAGAAGTTTGCTTGAAATCAATTAGAAAAACGACTGAGATATTCCCTCCATAGGACTCTGGATCGCTTCAACATTGTCTGTAATGATATCCGTTGACCAGTTTATTTCAGTTTGATCAATTATGTTGTTGGTGCCTATTTCAAAAGTATCTGTGTTTGTTTGATCCGAATATACTATAGACCTCCGCTATTTTCATTGTCTTATTTCATTAGAACCCACCCTTTTTGACTCTCGAGATTCATTTTGGATAAAGAACTCTGTTTCTTTTCTTTGTCTAAAGGTTAGGTTTGCTTTCCCAAAATGTTTGCAACGTTTTCTTGTACATTGGATAAAAGAAACAAAAGAAATAGAGATTAAGATAGGGTGGGGCACACATTATTTCCACCTGTAGCGAATTAAGGAAACCAAGAGGATCGCTCGCTTTAGAAAAGTCAACTATCCAGCTCCCACCGCAGCTCCGATGCGATTGATGCTCAAACGCCACCGAATGTAGAAAACACCAAACGTCAGTCGATTTACCCAACCATATGCCTTGCGCCCTGATCAGTGAGATACTATCATTTGCATGTTGGTTTTCTGAACACAGAAGAATCAAATTTGCACGACATGCGTCCCTGAAATCACTTTCCATCGTGTGAAACACGTACTTATAGTCAATGCGATTCAAATGAATGGAGCGCCGACATTTACCAACTAAGAAGGTTGTCTTTTCAAATGTGAGTTATTTTGTATTGTGAGTGGGTTGAGCGATTAAGTAGCGTGGCTGCCCGATTGTTGGCATTCCCACTTGCCCCCTTCTTTACTTCCATACACGTCTACAATTGTCACTTTTGTGCCCTTGCTTTCCTAATATCTGCTCTCGATTAGCGTGTTGGGTTTGACCTGAATCCCCGGTCGACCTTTCTACAGAGACCTCTTACCTTTAACAGAATAAATAAGAAAGCGCGTTGCACTCGTGTTAAGCAATTGGACCCTACAAATGTTGTGTTAAACGTCAGCCATACACGTCCAACGTGCCACACGCCATTTTGTTCATGGTTGCGCCCTTATATTGCCGGCCTTTCACTTGCATATCTGTTTATCACAACAACAGGTCTCAAGACCAAAACCAGAACGAAAGAATGAGCGTGTCATTTGGGATCTTCAAGCCCAACAATGGCGACGAAGTCAACGATGTACTTGTCCACATGACCGCTGTGGCCGCTTCTTTACAAAACACCCATAACATTAACGTCGCAATTTTAAGATGCCTTGACTGTTCGTGGGTATGTCGGTCTCTTTTCTCTTACTTATCAATAGTTATATGATCGTCATAAGAGCTGCTTTGTTTTAATTGCCAGCTAATTATTGTTCTTTTTCTACAGGCTGCTGTTTTTGCAGTAGGAAAGGAGGGATCGGAAAGCGCTGACAGAACACCCTTAAATCTCCCCGAGGTAGGTTAGATGATGAAAATAGTGATATTACCAAAAGATTTCAATGATCATTGAATCTGGGTTAATTTTTTAATGGGTTTATACAGGCAGCAGCATTTATCGAGGGACTAAAGTGCGAGGTGAAAATAGTTGACTCGGGTCACTTCACCCTCAATTCCCAGCAGACAACCAAAGGCGAACTCTTTGCGCAGCTGTCGTTGGGCGATATTGTGAGCGTTCGCAGAATCCAGTGCGGATCCAAGAGACAAGACATGCTCTCTTACTCTTGCCTTGCCATTCTCAAAGCCTATTTTAACCGACTGAATGGCGTATATTCATATTCCTTCTATGACTCACTAGACGGGAAGCGGATTATCGGTTTGGGTATCTGGAATAACATTCAGTCTGCGTTGGCCTTGGTGAAGCATCCAGAAACCAACCCTGCACTACCGTACTGGAAAGAGGGTGGGGCAAAACAGCTAAAGTACCATGTATGCCAGGTTATCTATGCGACACAAACTGTTTTCACCACCACAGATTGTACTCCTGGGTTTAGGATATAAATTGTTCCTACCCATTATTTCCCGGATATTTGTTTGTATCCAGGGTGTATTACACTTATTATTGAAGGAATCTGCTGCGTAAGATGCACGCAAGTTCCATCCAAGACCAAAGACGCAAATGTAAATATTTGTAATTTGATCAGATGGAATAATATTTTTCTTTTTTTTTAACCAATAGGCCGTCTCAAGCGTTGTGGAAATAATATTTATGTTTAAAGTTGTGGAAATAAAAGTCTGGCAAGTCGTTGAAAAACGTTGAAGTAGGTGGGCCATATTGGAATGAACGAAGATCCCCAAAACTGTTCAAATAACTGCTGTACGGGGCTGTTTTACTCCAAGCCATGTGGCATGGCTGCCATTTAATAAACAAGTAGCGTCGCATCAGCCCAACTGTTGCGTTCTGTCAACCAAACCGTGAAGATCGGCGGTGTTGAGCGTTAGGTTTAGTGACGAAGGTCCCTTACTCTCAACTAAGCATGATTAATTTGGTAGGCATGAAATTTCAAATTAATCATGCTTGTCAAATAACTATTTGTTGACAGTTGTAAACATTGATTTTATCTAATATATATATACATAAATATAAATATGTAAGGAAAAGCTACTAGTTGAACACTTTAACTTCGCATTTTTCATGAAAATTTTAAATTACTTTCGATTTTTTATAGCAGCTTATTTGACAAGTTCCCTCTTATAACTAAGGTTTCAATGCTGCATCATCAAACATGATGCCACATCAGCATGCCTTTTGTCAAGGTGTCTGAAACAACCCAAGAAAAAAGGTGATATCAATAGTCGTGCATAAGGGGCCCTTATACCTGTGTAGCTGATGTGGCATCACATGATTGGTTGCTTTTTACAACTAAGGGTACATCCCATCCAATTATGGGCATTAAAGTCACAACTATTCGTGCAATGTTGTCAAAAAAATTAGACATTAAATCAACAAATATGGGTATTAAATCAACAACTTCTATCACAACAATTGAAACATGTTCAACAACTGGATCATCTCCCCTATAAGGAGAGTGATGTTATCAATAGTAAATACTACAAATAAATTATTTAGATATTTTAATTTAATAGTAATTGTAAATATATATATATATATATTAGTTGATTATGATGTGAGAAGAGTTTCTAAATATAACCATGTCATTGTCTTTAACAAAAATTTTTAGAATCACATAATGTGATTCATTGTGAGAATGATAATTTTTCTCATCGTCACTGTCATGATGTGTCACTGAGTGTAATCTATGATTGACTACTAAAAATTAAGATATAATTATATCCAAAAGCTCTTCTCACACATTAATAGACATCAATTATATTAAATACAACTCAGTGCATAAGATGGTCTATTTCGAATATAAGTCAATACATAAATAATCCTAGCCTATTATCATCATTCATTCTAGTTATTCTAATCTTAGCCATAATATTTGATGTACAATTTTATGACCTAAAATCTAATCTCAAGATCTAATTATTCATCAACTTGATTGATTTTCGAAATGGTGGAATTGATCTAAGCTGATTTGAAGTCATGGATTTGAACATCAAATCATTAAAGTTTAATTTCTTAATTTGAGCTCATATTTCCCTCCTTTACTAGTTAGCGTGAGTCCACTACTTAATATAACTAATTTTAAATTACACTTTACCTAGTGGTGTATTTGAATTCAAATGTCAATGAAATGAATCATTTTAGATAGATGTTGTTTGGTCATGTATAATTCATTTAATTCTAAAAGGATAAAAAGAATTATCATCTTAGGTGCATACTTTGTGCTTTCTTCTAATTAGAATTAGTTATGTTCATAATATAGCGTCAGTCGGTCTCCTTCGAACCGACTCTCCAAATCAAAATGTGTGAATGGCCTATCGGCCTTACACATTTCACATTTCGATTATTTATATATATGATCATGCCTTATACTTATGTCGAGTTCTAATGTGCATGTTTAATAAGAAGTTAATAAACAAAATAATGAATTTGTTAATTGGAATAACCGATTGACTATTTACATTTTATGACGACCAATGTCTTGTTCGCCACCCTTAGTGAATGGGTGCGATATCTTGTGACTGTCATATCTCTCCAAAGAGAGATGACTCTTGACAACATCACCCATCGATGCATATTAATTGTTATACCTGCATCGGAGATTAGGATATAAGAGCACATTTGACTGAATTCAATTCATAAGGAACGGATAGCATATACGGTGAGCAATATCAGATATATAACTTATCGAATATATAAATACAACAGACGGAGGCAACCAGATCATATTTCAACATCAGAAAATTATATGTACTGATTATAGATCGATCACACGACATTGGATAACTCTAATAATAGACGACTATAGTTGATAGATAAGAATCGAAGTATATACCTACAACAGATTGTTTATACTTCATTGTTGATCATAGCCTCAACATATATCAGATAGATTGTTCATCGAGTGAAGATATTCATCAAATAGATTAATATACATTTGTGATTGAGATCAACGCATTAATAAAATTTTAAAATTACCTGCATATTATAATCTGATAAAAACTCAACATGGTATTAGAGCAAGCTTAAGGAAAGATCAGATCAGATTCATAGAAGCAGGGTTATCCTCCATTATTGTCTTCAAGTTTGATTACATCTATCAACGTCAAGATGTTGAACGGACTTAGAGTTGAAGATAAACTTGATGGTGCATCAAACTTCGTCTCTTGGAAATTTAGAGTTATGCTTGTCTTGGGGGAAAACGAATTAGACAAACTTGTGAAGGAAGTGGTACCAGAACCAAAAGAAGAGGATGCGAAGCTTCAATGGAAGAGAAAGAACAAGAAAGCAATGAAAATGTTGGTTGATTCTGCATTGTGCGAATTATCTCCAAGTTGTCGAAGGCATGTGACATGTTTAAGACATTAGAGAAGATGTATGAGATCAACAACATGAGTCGAGCTCTCGCACTAAAACAATAACTTAACCACATCAAGATGACAAAAGGAGAATCCATCATGTCTTACTTTATGAGGATTACCAAATTGAGAGATCAACTCTCTACCATTGGACACACTATCTATAGAAAATAATTAACCATGTTATCTCTTAATGGTCTCCCTTCATCATGGGAGTCATTTATTCAAGGGATAAGCGCAAGATCAAAACTCCCTAAGTTTGATCGATTGAAGATAGACTGCATTCAAGAAGAGTCAAGATTGGTTACAAGAGGCATTGGCCAAAGCTCCACAAATGAAGATATTCATGTTCTTTCCTCACACTCCTTAAAGAAGAAAGGTAAGAAAGGAAATTTCAAAAGGAAGAAAGATAAGGAATCTAGTGGTGCTCCTACATTCAAAAGAAGGAAGGATATTTTAGAATTCCAATGCTTTAGATGTGACAAATATTGTCACTATGCAATGAAATGTCCAACTAGGACTATTCCTCAAGCTTCCATTGTGAATGTTGGTGAGACTCTCCACCAAAGGATTTAGATGGATTCATATTCTATTCATCCCTTTCAACCAATGTGCCTACAGACCATAATACCTGGATAATTGATAGTGGTGCATCTCACCATATTACCGGATTTAGAGGACACCTAAATGATTTGGTGGAGAGAAATTTAAATGAAGAATTGATCATTGGAGATGAAACTATACCCCGTAAAAGGAGTTGGGACCTCCTCTCTTCACTTAAAATCAGACATTTCCTTGCAATTGAATGATGTACTATTTATTCCAGGAATTAAGAGAAATCATGTCTCCATATCAGCCTTGGAAGACAAAGGACATTGAATTGCATTCACCGATGGCAAAGTCCTTGCATGGCCCAAGAAATCAAACATCAAGACAACTCAAGTCATTGGATTTCATCATGAATGTCTTTATAGACTTTTCACTGTTCCTCCTTAAGCCTTACTCCATGACTCGTCAAAGCACTTGAAGAGATTCCGATTTGAAAGAGGACATCTTTTAGTATCATATTCTATTTCTCTTTAGGCTATAGAGTTTTGGAGTTCTATTTGTGATGAAGAGATTGAAATTCAAGAGGAATATATAGAGGACTTTAGTGTAGATTCTAAGATTTTGCATTTCTATTTTTTATAAAAAAAATATTTACCTGCAAAAGTGCAACTATCAAGGCATTTATGTAGATGATGATAGCATCTAGGGTTACAAAGAAAAGTTGAGACAAGAGGGATTTCCCAATGAGAGGGAGCATACTACAAGGGGATTTTATTCTAAATCTCAAGATGGTCTAGGGCTTTATCTTATGACAGTAGGTCCAAGGTGGTCTTGGATCTAGCATTTTCAATCGTATGCAGATCATACCAGATGATGAGAGTCTTCTGGAGAAAGATATCTTCCATGATTGGGACCATGTGAGAAGGGTATGCTTTTGTGACAGAGGGAGCAGTTAAGAAGTTCTTCAATTGATATCTAAGGATCTTGGTCATATTAGTTCAGAGGGAGTGGACCATGTCGAGATGGTTTCTCTAGTGATCAGTAAGAGGATTATGATTCATGGGATGGAGTTCCATATATGTAAGCTGGAAGATCTTTATGCTAACTCCTAGGTCATGATATTCCCGGATAGATGGATACTTGGTAAGCTTGGAATACACCAAAAGTAATGCAAACTCCAACCTTGTATTTCATGATAGCTCAAAGCATGTGGAGATCAAGTATCATTATGTTAGAGACATGATGGAAAGGAATGTTATTCAGTTAAGATACATTAGTATTGATGAGTAGATGACAAACACTCTCACCAAACCTCTCTCCAAAATAAAGTTGTGTACTTTCGAAGTTAGCTTGGTATGGTGGAGAATAAGCCCTAGCTGAGATTGAGTCTCAACATCATTGATTTGTTTATATTTTATATTAATGTATTCTTCTCTTGATAAGATGTTTAAAGTGTAAACTCTTCTTAATACATTTCTCTTTGAGAGAGTTAAGGTGAAAGCTCTTATCTCCACCCTTTGATATGGTTGATGGTGGATGTCATCAGTGTGACACCATGAGAATACCACATGAGAGAGTCCATGGCGATTTTCTTGTACTTGTGTGTTTATCCTCTGGATGAGCCATGGTGAATATCATTGTGAGGTGACGATCTAATAATGATGAACACTTGTGCATCTTACCATCATTATGAAGTGACAATCTCACAATAATGGTTGATATCTCGTGAGATGATATCTATGGATAAACCATAATGGTGGATATCATGTGAGGTGATATCTAAGGATAAGCCATAATGGTGGATATCACGTGAGGTGATATCTATGGATAAGCCATAATGGTGGATATTACGTGAGGTGATATTTATATATAAGCCATGATGGTTGATATCACAGTGAGGTGATATCTATGAAGGAGCCATGATGGTTGATATCGTGGTGAGGTGATTTTTTTCCTTTCCACATATGGATGTAGCCATTGTAGTCAACCATCACGATGAGGTGATATGACTTGTAGAAATCAAGAAGGATTCCTCCCTAGCTAAAAGGGAGTGTTGATAATATAGCGTCAATCTGTCTCCTTCTAGTCGACTCTTCAAATCAAAATGTCTGAATGACCTATTGGCCTTACACATTTCACATTTCGATTATTTATATATATCGTGCCTTATACTTTTTCTGAGTTCTAATGTGCATGTTTAATAAGAAGTTAATAAAAAAAATAATGAATTTGTTAATCGGTATACCGATTTACTATTTGCATTAACTTGTGTTTATGACGACTAATGTCTTGTTCACCACGCTTAGTGAATGGGTGTGATATCTTGTGTCTGTCATATCTCTCCAAAGTGCGATGACTCTTGACAACATCACCCATCGATGCATATTAATTGTTATACCTGCATCAGAGATTAAGATATAATAGCACATCTGACCGAATTCAACTGATAAGGAACGAATAGCATATACAGTGAGCAATATCAGATCTATAACATATTGAATATATTAATACAAGAAATGGAGGCAACCAGATCATATTTCAACATCAGAAAATTATATGTATTGATCACAGATCGATCACACAACATTGGATAACTCTAATAATAGATGACTATAGTTGATAGATAAGAATCAAAGTATATACCTACAATAGATCGGTTATACTTCATTGCTGATCAAAGCCTCAATATATCTCAGATAGATTGTTCATCGAATGAACATATTCATCAACAGATTAATATACATTTGTGATTGAGATCAAAGCATTAATAAAATTTAAAATTACCCGCCTATTATAATTTGATCAAAACTCAACAAGTTCATCATCATTCAACTAATCTATCTAGAGGTTTGATTAAGAAGATCATATTGAGCATAATTCAATAGATTCTCTAAAGTGTTTGAAATATAATTAATTCTAAAGATTCTTACAATTAATTTTTTTATTCTTAAAGATTAGTTCCAATGTGCTTGCTATTGGGGCAAAGAGGGCGAGTGTTCGCTCTTGGACTTAGTACGGGGATGGCTTTTGGTGGGATATCATACTTCCTCCTCTAAACCCTAATGTTATTGATTAATAAGAAGTAATATAGATATTATCTATTTTATTTATTTGAGATTATCAAATGATATCATCTAACTCTAATGATTGAAAAGTATACATGTATATATATCCTTAGTTGTGGTTGCAGGGTTTAAAATCAAGGTTAATATTGTTAAAAAGGATATTTTACTTGGTAAAGACAAACCCTAACCAAATTTCATCTCTTGTTTTATTGTATTTGTGATTCCAAGGCAAATTCTAGGGTAAATTCATAAGGGGACATTACACTATATAAGAACCCAATTTCTCAAAAATGTTCATTAACATAGATAGGGAATGAATTTTTTTTGCATAATTTATTTATTATTAATATTATAATTTTATTATTGATGCATATTTATTATTAATAGTATTATAAATTATACTTTTTTAAAATCTTATCTAGAATACTGTGGTCATGAAAAATTTTGAATCATGAAAACTTTGTTTGATTTCTCAAAAAAATTCCCAACCTAACAATTTTTGTTATGATATGGGTGACAAAAGAAGGAAGGGCTACATAATGAGGTTTGAATGAAGGATCCTCTATTGAAGAACTCTTGATTGAAGGTTCCCTTTTCACATAAATATTTGATAAAAGGTCCTTCATTTGAATTTGCCTTTAGTTAGTGATTATTTCTATCCATGTTTTTCTAAAAAGATTAAAAATAGCTTAATTCAAGTCCCCTTGAACTTCATTTATACCTCATTAACATGTGGAATATGGTACCTCCAAATAAAGTTCCATCATTCAAATACATTCAATGAGTTTTATTTGCTAAGTCTCATTTCTATGAGACGTCTTGTAATAGGGCTTTATGCTTTTTCCTAATGGAGAAGGCCACAAGTGGCATCTTTTTGGTTCTAACAATCTCCAGTTAACTAAAAATTATGTGTCTTATTGTAAATGTAGGAAGAAAAAAAAGGAAAGAAGAAGAAAGATAGACTTGAAAGCATAAAATAAAAATAAAATCAAATCTTATCTAAAAAAGTCCAAAAATAATTAAGTTTAATATAAAACCCTCCATGAAAAAAGTCCAAAATTTGGGCCTTCATAAAGGAAAACAATATCATAGACCTTCCAAGGTTTGCACTTTTATTCTACTTGGTAATGAAGTGCCAACTATTTCCAACAAGCAAGCCGGTCTTTTTAGCTATCTGTGTTATGCGTGGGTTGAGCATGGAACAAAGCGAGCTCATTGCCCAATTGTTGAACCTCCAATTATCGCATTGTTTCCTTGTAGATTGTAAATATATTTTCTCTCTTTGTAGTTGTCATGTTCTGTGTTAGTTTCCTCTATTTTTGAATTGATTATATGTGTACAAATGTCAGTTCAGTCTTATGAGTGCTTTGTTATATGCATGCCAGCCTACCACACAGCTTTTTTCACATAGTTGAGAACTAATCTCTCTCTTTTAAAAAGTAATAATAATAATATTTATTTTTAAATTAAAAAAATATATGTATTTTCAAACAATAATAATTATCAAAATTTATAGAATAAAAATTCAAAGAGGTTTACTACAATTCTACGATTTTCAGAATTGAATTGAATTCACAAAATCATAAAGGTTTATATAACCTTTTATAACCTTAATATAAAGATAAAACTTCAACCCAATTCATTTTGAAGCAACTTTAATAATTGTATTTAAAAAAGAGTTGAAAATAAGAAGCTCTCATCCATAACAATTCAATTATAATCAACATTAGATAACCACGCTATCATAAGACATCTTACAATTCATTTTCACAAATTTAGATATAATTTTTTTATGTATCTTTACTCTAAAAAAAATCTTTTTTGTTTCTATCCTCTCAAACTTTTCTACCTTAGTTACCTAATATCCCATGCAGTGCACACAATTGAAGAAATGAATCATTGTATCCCACATTGCATGATGCTAACATTATTGGCATGATGGCCTTTGATTTGGAGACTGAAAGTGATTAAGCTTTGATTGGAGTAGTCACATGTGATGCCCATCCAATTGCATAAAGCTAGAGAGGTTCTCATCTAGTGAGTTGCTATAGGAAAAGCCAATAAAGAAAATTCACAATGCAATGAGCTTTGTGCCTACTCAAACAACATTGATAAACAGGGTGAGGCCCTTTACCCCTATATTAACCTATAAAAGCGCCACCCTATAATGCAATATTTTAATCCGAGCTAAAACTTATAACCATTATGTCTATCTTCTAACATCTCAACATCTAATTCATTATAAAATGTAAAGATCTCCTTGAAATTGTCCATATGAGTCTTCTAGAACATTTACTTATTTGATTGATGTTATTGACCCACCTTTGTCTTTGGGTTAACACAGTTATAATTGTATAAATGGATCTACCTAGACAATTGTCCAATGTAAAAAAAAGTTGTCTAAGATATAATCTCTTTGGCTCCAGCTCTACTGTTTGGCTGGTTGTCCTATTTGACTGTCTCTATGATGAGCTGTCTCTATGATGATTGTTCTAGTTTTGGTTTTGACGATTGGTTTTAGATCTGTAACATATTAGAGCCCTTCCCCACTTACTTTAACGAAAAAAACATTTACTTATTTGACTTTAGCAACATAGACATCCAAAAGAACTCAGTCTACAAATAGAGTTGTCCTTCAACTAATGAACTTGCACACAAGTCACAGAATCAGACAAAGAACCTTTCTCCAATTGCACGATGGACAAGCACATATAGATCGAATCATTGTAACCTCTTATCTCTTCATTTTCTATTACATCATATATTTTATATGACCTTGACTATCTAGAAAGCAAGAGTCCATTAGACAATCCTTACTTCTTTCTTCCATTCTAAGCAATGACATTAATATTTTTTATTTCAAATTTAAATTTTATCGAGACTGATTCAAATTAAGACCTGCGTTGAGAACTTAAAAGCAATTAGGAAGTCGATTGAGATAATATTCTCTCCATAGGTTTCTAGGCTTGCTTACCCTTGAAAAGTTTTTATTATTTCGATATTGTCGGTAATAAAATCCATTGATCAATTTATTTCCGTCTCATAATTACGTTGTCAGTGCCTATTTCAAAAGTATCATTATTTGTTTCATCCAAAAATACCAAACCTTCGCTATTTTAATTGTGTTCTTTCATTAGAACCCACCCCTATTCGACACTTAGATTCATTTTGGATTGTTTTTCTTTGCTTTGTCTAAAGATTATGTTTGGTTTGGCAAAATGTTTGCAACAAAAGAAATAAAAAATTAAGATAGGGTGGGGTACACCCATTTCCACCTATATCAAATTACAAAAGAAATGTTTCTTTTGTACATGAGAAGAAAGAAACAAAAGAAATCAAGATTAAGATAGGGTGGGCCACACCCATTTCCACTTGTATCAAATTAAGGAAATTGAGAGGATTGCTCGTTTTAGAAAAGGCAACTATCCAGTTCCGATGCAAGTGATGCAGAAAGCACCAAACATTTGTCGATTTACCCCACCATGACCGTCCAGCCTTAAACCCCACACATTGAGCAACATATTAAGCTCAGAGAAAGTTAGTCAACTCTAAGTGTTTAACACTTTTAAGCATAGAAGTGTATTCTTAGTGTGACCATACACCTTAAGCAACATATTAAGCCTAAAAACTGTCATTCAATTCTGAATGTTTAACACTTTTAAACCTAGAAATATAAGCTTAGTGTGTGATTTAGACCATGCCTGTTAGACCCTGATCAATTAGATACCATCATTTACACGTTAGCTGTCTGAACACAAAGAATCAAATTTGCACGAGTTGTCTGAACACACAAGAATAAAATTTGCACGCCATGAAATCACTCTCCATCGTGCGAAACACGTACTTTTATCAATGCGATTCAAATGACGCGCCGACCTTTCCCAACTAAGAAGGTTGTCTTTTCCAATTTGAGTTATTTTTTTAATGTGAGTGGGTGGAGCGAGTACAGTAGCATGGCTGCCCGATTGTTGACATTCCCACTTGCCCCTTTCTTTCCTTGCATACACGTCTACAATTTTCCCTTTTGCTCTCGATTAGCGTGTTAGGTTGGACCTTTCAACAGATACCTCTGACTCACAGAATAAATAACAAAGCGCGTTGCGCTCGTGTTAAGCAATTGGACCGTCCAAACGTTGTGTTAACAGTCATCGATATACTTGCTAGCGTGCCACAAGCCATTTTGTTCATTGTTGCGTCCTTATATCCCTGCCTTTCACTTGCAAATCTGTTTATCACACACACAGATCTGGAGACCTAAAGCAGAAGGAAAGCATGAGTGTGTCATTTGGGATCTTCAAGCCCGACAATGGCGGCGACGTCGACGATGTACTAGTCCACATGACAGCCGTGGCAGCTTCTTTACAAAACGCCCGCAACATTAACGTTGCCATTTTTAGGTGTCTCGATTGTTCATGGGTATGCAGCTCTCTTTTTCCTTATTTATCTATAGTTAGATAATAGTCATAAGAACTGCTTTGTTTTAATTGCCTCCAATTTTATTTTATTTTTCTACAGGCTGCTGTTTTTGCAGTAGCAAAGGAGGTATCCCAAAGCGCTGACAGAACAGCCTTGAATCTGCCTGAGGTAGGTTAGCTGATGAAAATAGTGATATTACCAAAAAGAATCAACCATGATTGAATCTGGGATTAATTTCTGAATGGGTTGATGTAGGCAGAAGCGTTTATCGAGGGATTAAAGTGCGAGGTGAAAATAGTGGACTCGGGTTACTTCACCCTCAATTCCCAGCAGACAAACAAAGTTGACCTCTTTGCGCAGCTGTCGTTGGGCGATATAGTGAGCGTTCGCAGAATCCACTGCGGATCGAAGAGACAAGATATGCTCTCTTACTCATGTCTAGCCATTCTCAAAGCCTATTTTAACCGACTGAACGGCGTATATTCATATTCCTTCTATGACTCGCTTGACGGGAAGCGGATTATCGGTCTGGGTGTGTGGAATAACATTCAGTCTGCGTTGGCCATGGTGAAGTATCCAGAAACCAACCCTGCACTGCCGTACTGGAAAGAGGTTGGGGCAAAACAGCTAAAGTACCATGTATGCCAGGTTGTCTATGTGACAGAAACTGTTTCCACCACAAATTGCACTCCTGGGTTTAGGACATAGATTTTTCCTACCCGTTTCCAGGATATTTGTTTGCATCCAGGGTGTATCACACTTCTATTGAAGGAATATGGTGCGTAAGATGCACGCAAGTTCCACCCAAGGCCAAAGATGTAATGTAAATATTGTAATTAAATATTAGATGGAACAATTTTTTTCTTTACCATTAAGCCAGCTCAAGCGTTCTTCATCCTTGATGGCAGATTTTGACCCTACACCGCCACTAAATTTCAACCACGCGTGTTTGAAGTTGTGGAAATAAAAGTCTGCTATGTGAACGAAATTCCCTAAAACTGTTCAAATAGGTGCTGTAAGGAGCTGAATTTGCACCTGATATTTTATAAACAAAGAACAATGCATCAGGTGGGCAGTTGCCAGCTGTTGACCTCTGCCAGCGAAACCATGAAAACGGGCAGTTTTGAGAGTCGGATTTAATATATGAAGGTCCCTTACAACTGCTCTCAACTGGGCGTGGAATTTAAAATTAGTCATGCCTGTCAAATATTTATTTGTGGACGGTTGAAAAATGTGATTTTATCCTCCCATATCACTATACTTGCTTTTTATTTTCAATTAATTAGAAAATAAAGTCATAGGTACATTCTGATCTATATATAGACATCGCTTTCCAACCCATCTCCTACATATATAGAAAAAGCTATAGTATCAATATTAAAGTAAAAACTTATTTAGATATTTTAATTAAACAATAGCAGCAAATATAAGTTCTATTATAATATGAAGAACTTAATATAACCATGTCTTTGTCATTAAAATTATTTTTTTGAGATCACACTTTGTGATTCATTGTGAGAATGACATTTTTCCTCATCCTCATTTTCATGATGTCTCATTGTGTGTTATCTATGATTGACAACTAAAAATTAAGATATAATTATTTCTAAAAGTTTTTTTTCATTCATTAGTAGACATCAAGTATATTAATTGCAAGTTAGTGCATAAGATGGTCTATTTTGAATGTTGGTAGGTAAACAAAATTATCTTTGTCCATCCTCATCATCATGCATTCTAGTTATTCTATTCTTAGGCTAAAGATTCGATGTTCAAATTTATGATCTATGATCTAATCTTGACATCTAATTATTCATCACCTTGGTTGAGCTTTGTTAGGGTGGAATTGATCTATGCCAATTTTAGATTCAAATTTCAAAAATTGATCTCATGGTTCTCTCCTTTACTAATAAGCCCACTATCTAATATAACAAATTTTAAATTATATGCTAGGGTGGTGTATTTTGTTGGTGAACAGATTTATTATTGTAATTTGTCATAGAAAATGACTTAGAAGTGCCCAATGAACAACAACAAAGTCACTAACAATTGGAGAGATCATTGTTGAATTAATGATCTTCCTTTGCATTTGAGAGGGGAAACTCCATCATATGATATAATTTTTTGGGGTAAGATTTTCTCTAGACAGAAGAAAAGACAAATTAATACTTGTGCATAGCCATGATGCAAATGTAATTGGAAACTTTAGAAGGAAGGGAACAAAGACAAATGACACACAAATCATCCACTCAACACCTGCAAATGATAGTGAAGGAAATAAAGATGAATGACACATAGATCATTCACTCCGTACCCACAAATGATAATAAGGAGAATGAACAAAAATATATTTCAAGTATTTCTTTATAACTCATAGATTCCCTAATAGATATGATCATAGTCCAATATATAGAACCACCAAAGAAATAACCACCAAAGAAATATTGTAAACTTACAAGAAAACTTATGATCAAAAGAAAAATAATCAAACATACAAATTCAAAATGTCTTCTTATTCATTTGATGAAAAATTAGAGCTCGCAAACTCTATATTTTCTAAATAGAAAATGACCATGCTAAAAAATACTTTGCCCTCTTCTTCCTAGAACTGAATCAATATCTTCTTTTCGATTGATTCTCACTAGATCACATTCCAAAGTAATGGAGATTAAAAATTAGATACTACTAATGTCCTCTGATTACCTATTTAAAGATTTCCCCCCATCAAGACTTTTCAATCTCTTGTAATTGCCTCATGTTACAAGAATAAAATATAATGTCTTATTATTTCCTATGAATGTATTGTTTAATGGATTAAATCATCACATGTATAAACTTTATAATAAAATAATGTCGCCTAGGTATGAAATTAATAAGTAAATAATTGTTACTACTATAACTCAAAGTAATGTTTTT
Organism: Cryptomeria japonica; assembly: GCF_030272615.1. NCBI lineage: Eukaryota > Viridiplantae > Streptophyta > Pinopsida > Cupressales > Cupressaceae > Cryptomeria > Cryptomeria japonica. The sequence continues at coordinate 237,069,068 of NC_081407.1, read as the reverse complement.
GGAAATTTATACCAAGTCTATCAGACCTTCAACTTCTCCAAGATGAAACATGGTTTGTATTGGTATATATTGATTTTAGCCATATCCTCTATTTTGCAAGGTTAAGGATTTTGTAACATCAATCATTCCTACCTCAAACACAACTTTCTTTTCTAATTGTTCTAACTAGTGAACCAAATAAGAAATGTATGGTCGCTAACATCTAGCAAAGATTTTCTTGTAGACATTTTCTATTCTAGAGACAACATTGTATCCCCAATCACTACCTACACACCAATATTGGCATGGTACTTCAATAAAGAATTAGCCTTTGCAACTGCTTAACTTGCAAGTTATTGAGCAAAATAAATTGCAAGTATAAATATGAGAATTATTCTCTCATCTCTACTAATGGGTGGCAATTTCAAAATCACCTCAATGGTGGAAAGTATTTTGAGCCCAAAATGTTGATTGCCAAGATTTAGCCTTAGCCAACACATCCTTGACCTTGAGAATAAAAGGAAGAGTAACTTCTTGGACAATTCTCATTCATTCATAACCAACATCGTTGATTTCTCTTACTGAGAGTGGTGAGATAAATTATAGTCATCAAATGTTCTTACATGGTGTCGATAAAATTGTGGGGTTTCAAAACCCCTTTCAGGATCCAGAGCCTATGTCACAACTCAATGAAATGTGTTGATTGACCATTCAAATTTTTCCTTTTCAACTCTTGTCACATAGCATCCCATATGCGTCATATTTTTTAGTGGTTTTGAGAACTACTTCAAATTTTGCTGATCTAGTGAAAATCATTAGAATGTTGATAACTTTAATTGTTGAATTTTCTTTTCAAATGGGAAGAGAACAATGTATCAACTCTTTAAGTCCTTTTCACAATCATTTTGAGTGTCAATGACGCTTTGAGAGCCTCATTAGGATATGATGAGGTTTCAAGAACCTTTATAAAATCCATCAGTATCTTTTGAATGCCAAAGATAACTTAGAAAGCATTAAACAAATAGGTGAGTATAAAATAATAACATATAAACCTTTATCAAAAAAAGGGGAAGTTGTGGAAATCTATGCAATAACTAATGAAGTTTTAAATATTGGTTTGAAACCCAATGAATTTAATAGTTTTGTCCTTTTTCAAGTGATACAAGATTTGTCAAGGGTTTGAGTGGTTTTGGAAGCCTATCCTTTTCTTGGCATGACTCAGAAATGACTTCTACTAAATATTTTATCAACTTATTAAACTTGTGCATGGGGTTGTTAAATATATGGAAATAACTGGCTCTATCTAGGGACAATAATTGGAAAAGGATGAAGTGAGGATTCTATAATCTTAGGAAAAATTAGTTCTTAAAATTAATTGGGTTGTAGAGTCACTAAGAAAATAATAGGAGCAGATCTTGAGCAAGACAAAAATGGGACAGCCAAAAAAAACCTAAATAAATACGAAAATAATTTTTTCTAATATGTACATGGTTTGAAGATCCTATCCCCAACGATGCTCAAGAATGCTCATGTAATGATATTTACAGGTTGGAGGAAGTAGGATCCATTGCGAAAAGGAATGAATACCCATGTAGCACCTGGAGACATAAGAGTCACATGCAAACCCAAAGCAGACTCGTGTAGAACAAAATCTCTTGTAGAACTTCATGACCAAATAATATTTTTTTATCAAAAACTTATATGAATTCCTAAATGTAATATTGCATGTCACCAACCACTCCTTCATAAGTTGTTTCAAACAAAATAGAGTTTAGAATGAATTCATTGTTGATTAAAATAAAGGATGAATGCATTGGATATGAGCCATGACCTAAACCATCCTTCACTAAAGAAAATATATGATTTTCATTCTTATCATCAACTTTAGTAAACACAAATCCATTGTTAGTTGATTAAATTAAGTACATTTTTTAGTAACCAACTCAATCACTTTATCATCTTACATTAATAAAAACCCAACATTCTCAACTTCTATAATTTTCCATGAAGATAACCTATCATCATCAGAGGCTTTTGAGCAATAATTTGGGATATAAGCAACATGAGGATATTTATCTCTTTCTTGTTATTTTCAATTAAAGTGTGAGAGGTTGAAACCTTTACATAAATATTAAGGAGAAACTACCTAGGGTGCATGAGAACTATACACCTAGCTAAAAAACATAGAAGACTAAAACATGCTAAATACCAACAGATGACAAAGGCAAAACTTCTAAGCACAAGACCAAAAAATAAACAAGATACAACCTATTGCCAAAGACATGAAGGAATGGTCTACTAAGTGGGGGCATTATCATCCTAGGTGCCATTCATTGTACAAAACTTTAGCCATATTATTAAAATAAAGATTTTTGTTAAAATATTTCCTAGAGGCCAGATTGATTAAATCTAGAGTAGCCTTGATGACAGAGGTGAGGGGGTCTGTTGTCGTAGAAGGAGACTCTAGGTAGCTCTTCCTCTTTGCCTTTCTTCATTCTATTTCCTCTTGTATGACATGCAGGGAGGCCATATTCTTAATTGTCATTTCCTTACTTAGAGTAGTCATTTCCTCAACATTCCTTTTCAAAATTTCATGAGTTTCCTCTAGCTCTGCCACAACTTTCCTCTTATTCCTTTCAGAAAATTTCTCATTCAGGTCCTTGAGCTTCTCCTCAACATTCTCTCATTTTTCCAATTTCCCAGCCATGTCATTGGAGGCCTTCCAAACCTTCTCTTCCTTATCTTGTAGTACCCAATTGTCACCCCAAGCCTTAGCCTCAGCCACCACTTCAATCCTACTTATCTTCTTTTTGTCCAAACTCAACTGGGAGAGCAACCAACATGTGATAGCTTCTTATTTCTCAACTAGTTCAACTAGCTTAGACACTTTCTCAACTAGAGCAGGGGAGTTGGGTTTAGGGGTAGAAACACCATGGATCGGTGAAGAGGATCCCTAACAGGGCAAAAAAGGGCATTATCTCCTCAGAAGCAGTAGGAGACCAATCAAAACCCATGGCCAAGGAGGAATCAGGATCCTCTAAATCCACCTCCTCATTAGAGTCCACCAACTCAACTTCCTGAGAAGGGGGGAAGAGGATTTTTTTTTTTTAGCCCCATGAATAGGGATGAATCGGATAGGGACATGTCTGGTCTTAGATGAGGAAGCCAAATTGGGGTCTAGTTTCGAAATTGGGGTACCAGAAAGCTCCACAACCAATTCAAAATTCAACAAGGGGCCAAGAGAAATCAAAGGGGTCCCACTAGATAGGGTCAAGGCCAATTCAAAATTGTAGAGCATTAGGATTAAGCCTTGGTGGAGTGGGATGGAATTATTAGATTTAGCCCTAGCATCCGATTGAGATAGCGAGAAAAAACCTAAAAAGGGAAATTCATTTTAACATCATACCTTAGATGATTTGGCATGGGAAATAGATAGTTATAGAATCTTTTGAATCTATCGTCCAACATGAAGTATTTCATAAGCATAAGCGTCGGGTCCTTCCAAACCCCAGGAAGGTCTTCTCTATTATACCCACTCTATAGTCTTGAGACCCCTTCTCTAGGCTTAAATAATCTCTTGAATTCATCATTGTAAGACCCCTTTGACTTTTTAGTAAAAGCCACTCCCTCCAGAGATAACCTAGTAACAATGACAATAATTTCTGGAGAGACCATAAAAACCACTCCCCCAATTTTAACCTCTCCTTTCTACCACAATTGGGAAAAATTTACAAAGAGGGTTAGGTAAAAACCCTACATCAATTCTATATAGTTTGTAAGGTTTCCCTTAACCAATTTTTGTAACAACAACATATATTTGAAATTATCACAACTATCTGGGTCCATTTGAATGTGGTCACCCCCCATAGATGACACAATGAGACTAGGGGCAAAAACCAAATAGGACATTTGAATACCAGTAGTTTGAAAGGAACATGGGTCAGAATAGGGGAAGGTATAACTATAACCATAATTAAATATCCGCCACCTAAACATTAAATGACTAGCAAAAAGGGTGGCTATGGAAAGAAATAAAAAGGCAATCTGAGGATTATTTTGCATCATTAGACCATATGTCATCAAGGGTAGTGGCATGAACTACATTAGGAATTTGTGAAAATGCATCCATATTTTCATATGATTGGAAAATGAGTCCAGTGAAGCTAGCTTATCCACTACATTATTTCTGTCTCTTCATGTCTAACTGTCTTACGTAGTGAAGCCTAGCCTGAGTAGGTCAATACACTTGGTGATGAGGTGTTTATAGTTCTAATTTGGTTTGGCTTCCCTTTTGAGCATTAAACTAGTGTTATTTGAGTCACCTTCAATAATAATATGATTGTACCCTCTATCTCTTGCAATAATTATGTAGTAATAAATAGCTACCACCTCTATAATGCTTGAGGTTTTCATCCCAAGGTTGGCCACATAGGCTAGGACCATGTTGCCCCTAGGGTTACATATGACCCCACCCCCACCCACCCGGCCTAGGTAACCTTTAGAAGATTCATAGAAATTTAATTTCAACCAACCAATGTGCGAGGGGCAGGGGATCCATTTAATCACACTTCTAAAGACAATAGGTGGGGAGATGAATGTGGATAGGGGATTCGTTAGACTCCAATGTTTAGCAATTCGCCAATATAGAGAAGATGGCAGTAGAAAGTGACTATTTTTCTTAGAAAATATCATATTTTTTTTAACATTGTTAATAATATCAATGGCTAAGCAGTTCCAATGACACTTCCTATCCCTAAATATTCTATTGTTTCTCTCTTTCCAGAGGCTCAATGCTATATGAAAGTTGGCTTGCCACCATAGTTCCCTAGTAAAGGGATGAGTTGACAGAGGTGACCAACCATAAATATGGTCCTTAAGATCCCCATTCACAACCCAGTCAACTAGGAGCAAGCTTGAAATTATGTGTTTGATATGCTAAGAGAATAAACAATGGAACATAATATGATTTATACTTTCTTCTTCCTTCTCGCATAAAACACATCTTTTCACTAACTAAAAACCATTCCTTTTATGGTTGTCAAAGTATGTATTTTACCATGACAAATCATCCACCAATAGAAGCACACCTTCGGAATTGTTCTCACCTTTCAAATGGTAGACCAATCAAAGAGAGGGCAGGGGGATAGAGTAGAGATCTCAAAACTAGATCAAATAGAGTAATTATCGTCTTTAGAGGAAATCCCAGATCAACCTATCTTCCATTTCCAATCCTAAAAACTTGATGTTATTAAGGATTCTGAGGAGCTCCACCATAGTCATTCTCAACTAAGGGTCAAAGTCCATGGGGTTGATTCTCCACATCAAAGGGGAATAATTAGGAATCCAGTAGTCGCTAACACAACATCCATATCTAGCTATTAAAGCTCTTTAATAGCAAAGCAAACAAGGTGAAATTCCAAAGGAACAAGGGACACCCATGGATCTTTCTAGAATCTAACCTTTTTACCATTACCAATTTGCCATAGAATACCTTATTAAGAAAATATTTAGTTTTTAGAAGATTATTCCACATACGGGATCCTCTAGGAAGGACATTAGAGGTCAGAAAAACATAATTATCCCTTCCATGAAGATACTTATTCTTCATGACAATCAACTAGTCAAAATTTCCTAAGAGAATTCTAAACCCAACCTTCGCCATAAGGGCTAGATTTAGGGAACGAGAATCCCTAATGCAAAGCCCGCAAATTTTTTTATCATGACAAACTTTTCCCCAATCAAGTAAACACATTTTATTTTTCTACTCTACACTAGACCAAAAGAACCACCTTTGAATTTTATCAAGCTTCTTAGCCCAAGAATCCGAGATATGAAAAAAGGAATAAGAGATAGACTAAGGTACTTTGCAGAGATGCTTTGAGTAACTAGTACTTTTAGTATTACTCAATAAAGAACCTTTCCAACAAACAAGTTTTCTCTAGATTCTTTCTAGAGGCCCAATCTAGATTAATTCTTGCACCTTCCCAACAATTAGAGGTACACCCAGGTAAGAAGATGGGAGCCTGACAATCTGGCAATTCAAAATTATAGCAATATGATTTTGGAGGTCTCGAGGGTCATTTATTTTTTACACTATTTTTATGAAAATAATTACATGATAAACAATACAATAACAACAACATACAAACACTAGTTGCATGGTTGTTGAACATATTTACTTAAGGAAAAATACAAAAACAAAAAGAAACTACTTATTGAACATACAAAAAACTATACACCTTTATTTATATAATTAAAAATTTAATTCTATTTGTTTATTCATTTTTAAAAATATATTGATACATTGAGATGAGTGACAGAGGTAAGAGTGGCCGTTTTAAGGTTTTTGGTAAAGTTGCGGAGGATGATTTTGAGGAAGACGCAAATGACAATGGTGTGGGTGTTGCTTTGCTAGCGTTAGGATCACAATCCCCTGTTATGAATTTCTCCTTAGTTCATGTGAGAGCTTCGGTGGTCCTATTATTTATCTTCTAGGAGGAGTCTTTGTTCCTTGCTTCATCTCTATTTTTTCTCTGGCTTTAGTTTTGTTCTCTTGTCCTAGGTGTTGGTTTGTCAATGATTGGAAGGGAGGCTTATGCAATTGGTGTTGTTGTGGGGATTGAGGAGGACATTGAGTTTGAAATCAATGGTACTATCCTTGTCTCTCTCCCTCTTTCTCTACTCTATGTCTTGCAATGGTGACTTCTAATTTAGTTGCTTTGGCTCTATTTTGGCCTTCTGGGGGGTCTACTTGACTTTTTGTCCATGCCTAGTGGAGTGGGCAAGTAATTTGGTTCTTCAAAGGATTTTTCGGGATCTCCCTGCTTTATTTTGTAGCAGCTTGATGTATCTTGTGTGGGTTGTGCATCCTTTTTTTTGAGCTCTTGTGCTTTTTAGGGTGTGGTTCGGGTTGAGTTGGGTCTGTACTCCACCATTCGTTCATCTTTTGTTGGAGCTTTTTAGGGTTTCCTCTTTTGGAGGCATGCTGTCCTAGGGGCCTTATTTTTATTAGGTTCTTTTCTATTGGGCCATTTGGTTTGTTGTTTTTTAGGCTCTTTTAGCTATGGTTTTGGTGTTGTGGTAGTCTATTTTATGGTTTCTATTTGTGTTTTAAGCCATTTCTAGAAGGGCTTCTCGTGTGCTTCTTTGGAAGCTACATTTGTTGCTCTTAGTGGTTTTTCTTTACCCCATTGAGTTACTCATTTTTTGGAGTAAGATGGTTGTGAGGGGGTTCTTGTTCAAGGTTCTTCTTGTTGCCCCTAAGCCTTTTGAGGTAGTTTTTATTGTGCTATTTTCTTGGTTAAGGGTTCCTTCTTCCTTTCTACGAGGTAAGTCTACTCATGCTATTTTTGAAAGGAGCCCATTTGATGTTATTGCTATTTATCTTATGAGGGTCTATATTGTTTCTCTCCTAGCTACCTGTAATGCTTCTCCTATTAAGGTGGAGAGGTCTCCTATGGAGGTGGAGTTCCTTCCTATGGGTTCGGCTAAGGATTTGTTTCTTGTCTAGTTGTTCCCCTCTTGTGCCTTTTTGATTGAGATGGTGTTGTCTCCTATCAAGGTGGAGTTCTATTGCACAATTGAGGTTTGGTTCTAAATATGCAAGGGGGCTATTGTTTCTCTTTAGTTGGTTCTTGGTTCTAAGGAAGCTGACACTACCCTTTGTCTTGAATCCTTTCCATTCTCTCCTATTGAGGTGGTGATTGTCTATGGCAAGGAGAAATTTTGGCTATTTCATCCTAAGGTTATGGGAGGCTTTTCAAAACCTATTGTTATGTGCTTCTTGAGCTAAGGTGTTTCTTGAGCAGATTGTTTGTTAATGTATTGATTATTTTGATCTGTTGTACTTGGACTATTAGTTGTCTGAGTGTTGTTTGTTAGCAATGTTTCACTTCTGTTTAAGGTTTCAGGTCCCTTCAAAACCCATTGTATGAGATTTCTGATCTCCTCAAAACCTGTTTTACCCTTAATTTAAAATATTTTTAAAATATATTTAATAGAAAAGAAATTGACGATGACATGACCTTTATGCCTACTCAAAGAATATTGATAAATGAAATAATGCCTTCTAATCTCATATCTACACCTATAAAAGCCCCAATCTACTACACAATAATTTAATCAGATTTAAAACCTATGACCATTATGCCTATCTTCTAACATATCAATCGTTTTTTCTTTATCTTTTATTTTAAAACGTGAAGTTCTCGTTGTAACTGTCCATATAAGTCTTTTTTAACATTTACTTATTTTGACTTTGGCAACATACCTAGTGACAAGAACTCGTCTACAAATAAAGTCATCCTTCAAATCATGAACTTGCACACAAGTCGCGGAATTTGACAAAGCACCCTCTCCAATTGCACTGTGGACAAACACATATTGATCGAGTCATTGGAACGTCTAATCTCTGCATTTTCCTGATTTGGTTTACTTATCCAATGGCGTGAAAAGAAAATTCTACAGTTTAATGTCTTCTGTGAGCTGCGCGTAGATGAAAATTCCGTTACATCATATATTCTAGTGACATTGACCGTCTAGAAGACACGCGTTCATGAAACAGTCCTTACTCCCATCTTCCATTCTAAGCAATGACGTTCATTTGTTTTTAATAAAGCCGCCGGCTGTTTCAAATTTGAAATTTGCCGAGACTCATTCTAATTCTTCATGCCCAAGCAAACTTATAAACATTTAATTTATCAACGAGCCCATTACACAGTCCTTATCTATTGCAGGTCATTAGAACGTGCATTGACATCGGCTTTGATAATATCAAATTTCATTTGCGAATTATCGGAGCGCCTGCAGCCAGGAATCACCGAGGACCAAGTCCATGGATACCATTCTTCCCTATAAAGAGCCCTCTCTATCAACCATTCCTGAAATATCAATTTGCTATTCTCCTCTCTTCCCGTTTTGTTCCTTACCTCCCAACAATGGCCAACGCGTCGCTTGCCGCTCTGATTCTCATGCTTCTCACAATCTCACCCATCTTTTTAGGCAAGGCTGAAGCTGAAGATTCAAGAAAACCATATATTGTTCACATGATGAAGTCGATGAAACCTCAGCACTTCAATTTACACCAGCACTGGTATGCTTCGATGCTGAACCAGGTCTCAACATCTGATACTGAAAGTGACATGCTATATACATATGATACACTACTGCACGGCTTTGCTGCGAGGATGAGTAAAGCAGAGGCTGAAGCCATGCAGAATATAGATGGATGCTTGGGCGTAATCCCCTCTTCTCTCAATCAAATCGCCACCACCCGAACACCTGAGTTCCTGGGGCTGGCCGCTTCTTCTTCTTCGTCAGGAGTATGGTCCAAATATTCAACTAATGGCGAGGACATTATCATAGGAGTGATCGACACAGGAATATGGCCTGAAAGCCAAAGCTTCAATGATCAAGGCCTTGGACCCATTCCTTCAAAATGGAAGGGCGGATGTGAGAATGGGCGGGCGTTCAATTCTTCGCACTGTAATAAAAAGATCATTGGAGCTCGCTACTTTTTCAAAGGCTACGAGAAGACAGATCTCATCAACCAAACCCTGGAGTATAAATCTCCTCGAGACAACGACGGCCATGGCACACACACAGCTTCTACCATTGCTGGGGCTGCAGTGCCTGCGACCAGTTTCTTGGGTTTCGCCAATGGAACGGCCAGAGGAATGGCCCCTCGAGCCAGGCTGGCAATCTACAAAGTTTGTTGGGCAAATGGCTGCGATGATGCAGATGTAGCTGCTGCCATGGAACAAGCTATCGCAGATGGCGTGGACATCATTTCTTTGTCAATTAGCTCGGAAGACCAGCCATTTCACAAGGATGTCAAAGCCATCGCAGAATTTGGGGCGATGGAGAAGGGTGTTTTTGTTTCTGCCGCGGCAGGTAATGAAGGACCTCGTTCGTCTTCTCTCAGTAATCCAGCCCCCTGGATTACTACCGTGGGTGCCAGCACCATCGACAGAGATTTCCCTGCTTCTCTAGTCTTGGGCAACCAAGATATACACAGGGGAACTTCTACATACAAGGCTAAAGATACAATTCAAGAGAGACCTCTTCCTCTGGTCTATATATCAACCAACAATAGCTCAAGTCGTTGCCTCGCTGGCGGCCTTGATCCAAATATTGTGAAGGGGAAAATCGTGCTGTGTGATCAAGGGGATTCTACCACCCCTGAGAAAGGCAAGGTTGTGGCGACAGCAGGGGGTTCAGGAATGATTGTGGTGAATGGAATGCGTTATGGTGACCTGCACCGGATTACCAATACTAACGGTCTACCGGCTATCAATGTGGGTTTTAGAGCTGGAGAAAAAATCAAGGCCTATATCAACAACACCGGGATTAATGCCACTGCTGTCTTGGGCCTCCCAGGATTGACTGTAGTGGGAAAGACCGTATCTGCTCCCATTGTGGCTGGCTTTTCATCCAGAGGACCCACTGTAGCATACCCACATATTCTGAAGCCAGATATGATTGCTCCCGGTGTGAACATATTGGCAGCATATGCGGAAGTGGAAGAAAAAGCCTTGCCATACGTGTTTCTATCAGGGACATCCATGGCCTGTCCCCACGTCAGTGGCATTGCAGCACTCATAAAAGCAGTTCACCCTACGTGGAGCCCGGCCGCCATTAAGTCTGCCCTCATGACTTCTTCTTCCATTGTTGACAATACAGAGCAGGCCATCAGAGACTCATCGACCATGGAAGCAGCCGACACATTTGCCATTGGCGCCGGTCACGTGGACCCAACAGGTGCAGTAAATCCCGGGCTTGTTTATGATCTGGAACCTGAGGACTATGTCAACTTTCTCTGCACGCTCAATTACACCTCTCAACAGATTGCTCTTCTCACCAAGAAATCAATTTCCTGTCCGAATCCCAGTTTGGAAGTCGGAGATCTCAACTACCCATCGTTCTCTGTGCTGTTCAACTCTAGCAAGGAATTGATTCAGGTGAAGAGAAGAACAGTGACGAATGTGGGTGCAGAAGGTCATGCCGTGTATCGAGCGAGCGTGAAGAGCCCTCCCGGAGTAAAAATAACCGTGCAACCAGAGACGTTAGAGCTCACAAAGCTGGACGATAAAGCAAGCTATAGTGTGAGATTTGTAACCAACGTAACATCTTCATCTGTGTCTCATCAGTTCGGAGAAATAAGATGGACGTGCATAGAAGGAGGAACACACGTTGTTCGTAGCCCAGTTGTTCTGCAATGGCCACGTGCTGATTAATCTAATTTATCATGGGTGTATTGTGTATGACATTCTTGACATTATTTTACAGACTTCAAAAAGCCGATTCTATTTTGCATTCAATTAATAATCAGCCAAGAAATTTGGAATCCTTTTCTACTCAAGAAATTTTTATTACATTTAACCTTTTTTTTCATAAATGCGGCTGAAGCATCACTTGATCAACAGTTTAAGACTGTTCTTAGAGTTGTATTTCGAAGGTTTTGTTTTTGTGATCCTTTTAAAAGGGCCCCGACTCTTATTTTAACTTACTATATTTCTTAATATACTTCCATGATAAACGAATAAATGACAGTTTTAGTTCAAGTTCTCTTTTATTCAGTTTTTCCCTGAAAAAAAAAGGTAAATTAATCCAAGCTATTGGCACAGACCAACCAAGTCACGTCACGCCGTCTCAAGTCGACCATGTCGACCATGCTAATCTCTCAGTTTTCCACAATAAATTCCGTATAACGCTTTGCTATAGTTTTTATCAAAATTATTATGTATTTCGACAAAAATTAAATGACTGAGCCTACAATATTAGAGCTCAAATTCTGAGCCCTCTGTTCCATGTTTGCCTTCTTTTGTTGAGTTGAAATTTTTGGGTTGGAACTCTATACAAGAATCGTCCTAGTACTTAGAGGATATATCAACAATTTCAAAATTATTAGTGTGATAAGCGACAATCTTTATGCATTGATTGAATTATACCTTCTCTTCAGTTTAAGACGCGCTGTAAGTAATATAGTTATTATTTTTTTTAAATATTAAATGCTGCATTTTTCGTTTCTTTATAATAGGTTTTCAGTTGCTTTGAAAAAAAAATAGATGTCATTTATTACAATAATGTGGTTGTTTGAGTTTTTGTACATTCTAGATTTCTCTTTTCAGATCTTTCTAGTTATTAATCAAATTCAATGTTATTTTTTGTTCATTCTATTGTTTAATAAAAACAACGATTATTGTTGGAGCATGAAGATGGTGAATTGTTTGACAAGAAAAGACTTATATACAAGATTATAGAAACTAGTTATCAAGATCTAGCTAGTTGGACCATTGTTGTAGCAAGTCCCAAGGTACCTAAGAAGAACTCTCAAGCCTTATTTAGCTTGTTCTTGAGAATTGTGGGCACAAATATAGCCATTGATGCTTACAAGATTATACAAGATGCTTACTAAGATATTTATTAAATCAAGATAGTCAAGTTGTAAACATTGAAAAGAGAATTTCTACAATTTGAAGATACATGAAGTTGAAGTGTGAGTGATTAGTGTATAAGAGTAAAGAATGTGGTCAACAAGATGGCTACTTTTGGAGAATTATTGAATAATGATGTTTTGATGGAAAAAAAATGTTAAGATACTAAACACAAAGGTTGAATCATGTTATAATAATTATTAAAAAAATCAAATGCTTTACTACTTTGATTGCCTAGTTCTTTCTTATGTCATGCGAAAAAATACCTAGATACATATTTAGAAAAATAATGGAATTTTTTCGTGAAAACTATAAATATAAAAGAATGAAGAAGAAGACAAAACTTATAGTAAAATCCAAGGTCATGAGACCAAAAAGAGAATCAGAATTCTTCAAGAGTAAACAAAGGAAGAAGTGATATATTTAGTGTTCTAAATAGATTAAACCGGGATAGGCCCGAACCATTACATAACCACTACATGGGCGCACAAAAAGGAGGAGCTCACAAGCAGTGAGACCATCAAAAACCAAAAAAGGACATGCCCTTTTTTTAAAACAACCTGCAAGAACAAGGGTCCCGATACATCAAAATCACCTAATCAGAAAAGAGAGGTTTAGGAAGGAATCCCGGACCCTCTTCTTGCAAAAAAACCCCTAGCACTAGAGATAGAGTAGCCAAGGGAATTTAAACAAACAATCATTTTTGAAAGAAATCATGTAATCTTTAATTAGAAGAACCACCTTGAGAGAAATCTCAGCTAAAAATTGCAAAAGTTCAAAGGCACTGTTACCCCTATATTTGTGCTCGTGCCTAAAGCCTCATAATCAGCTAAAAACCAGCTATTGGTAATGTTTTAATGTTGAAAGTGTTGGTCACCTTTGTTCAAACTTTCAAGCACCCTCTTGAACATCCCCTACCTACCTACCAGTCACAAAGAAGTCATTGTTTTTCAAATTCTGTGAAAGATTACATAAAATCCTTTTGCAAAGATAATTTTAACATCCTCTTCTCCAAAATGACTAGTTTTTATGGCCAAAATCCATGTCGGTTGGGAGATTTTAATTGTTTAATTTTTGGGTTACCTATATTCCCAAACAATTAAATCTCAATTTTTTGTGTGTCACATGCAAAAATGATTTCTGCGTTATGCTCTACTTAGCTTATTTATTCTACAGTTAAAATTTCATAAGAAACAAAACTCCCAGTAAAACGTTATGCAGGTTTTTCTATGGCAGCCGAAAAGAACAATTGTCATTGAACTTGAACCTTGAACCTTTTCAAAGTTCAAAGTTTGGGTCCAAGTTCAAAGTTCAAATTCAATTGGAGTAGGCTTTGTAATGTTTTTGAACTTGAACTATTGAACCTTTTTAGTTCAAGGTCGCAGGTTCAAGCCCGCGGGTTCAAAAGGTTCAAAGTTCAAATTTTGGGCTTTGTAATTTTTGGTCATTGAACTTGAACTATTGAACCTCGCAGGTTCAAGGTTCAAGGTTCAAAGTTCAAGGTTCAAGGTTCAAAGTTCGCAGGTTCAGAGTGTGAATGTTTTTAAAAATGATCATCGAGCTGAGAGTAAAAGTGTTTGGATGACTTTTGAGATAGCCACACTAACACATACAAAGTCCAACCTTCATGTTACAAAAAAAGATTCGGTTTTTTGAAAGACAGATTTAATTATTAATTCATATGTTGATAATAAAGGATATCAGTTGATAATATTTTCAAAGAATTGTTTCAACAACTCAGGGTATTACAAAAAATCTGAAGAGTTACAATCCTTCTTTATTATAAAGAGAGCTTTGTCATAAAATAGAGCGCATTCTTTCAAATGGCAGCTCAAAGTCATGATCCATGTGCAAGTTTTGACATGTATATTGTTTATAGTTTTCAATGCAACCTGTAACCATGGATTTTCTGAGACAAAAGAATGAGTCTCGGTGTGGGGGGAATATCTTTTAACTGCACCGTTGGATCGGGATGAATTTTTGACGTGTTTTATAAAACCTAGTTTTCTAAATCCTCACTAGAGCAATTGGAAAAATATTATCGCGTTTGAACGTTATTGATCTCTAAGTACGGGTCTATACAAATTTCTGAGAAAAATATTATTATGAGAAGGTCACATTTGAAATGGAGATATAAAATAAATGACCTCCTGTCAACACATAATTAGATGTGTTTAAATTACATTCTCTTCAAATATTTTTCAAAAAGGAATGGAGGATAAAAGATTTGAAGCAAAATTAAAAAGAGTTGTCGAAAGAAGATAGAAGATAAAAGAAAATATTAATTAATAATCTTTTCAAGAATCAGTTATTGATAACTGAAATTCTCAGCTATATATATGTAATGAAAGAAAGGAGAAAGGGTTCTTCTTTTCTTTTTTTTCTCTTTCTGTTGTAAAAAAAGAAGGGGCAACATTGTTTTGTAGACTGCACAGTTTTGTTTTTCAAAAGTGTTGAGTCTGTGAGCTCACATTTTTGGGCATTTATAGAATGAAGAAGATTTTGTTGATCTGTGGATTTGTCAATATTTTCTTTTTATTACAATGAGCTTTGTTTCTGTTGTAATTTCCTTTCATTGCCTTTTTTGTTACATCATACTATGTATATGCATTTGATTTTGAAACTTTGATTTCTATTTTGAAATAAATCTGTTGTTAACTCTTTGTCTGAGCATTCTGATCCCCCTTGTCCTTTGAGGCATGAGAGAGACTCAATCAGAGTCCGAAGCATTTTTATTTATTTTAAAGGGTATTTTCTTGGGTGTGGTTAATTAAACTGTGTTTTACTTATCTTCATTCACTTCATTATAAATTTGTTATTCGCATCTGTGTCATAGCTATGAGCAGATGATAGTTGTCTTTATTCTTTTCCGGTTAAAAGCATATTCAGAAAATATACATTTTTATCCAACAAAGGGAGTTGTACCTTCATATCAAAATTCAGAGGGAACTTGCACTCACCATTGCAAGTGACTCAACTGTTGGTTCTAGTTTTTGTCTTTCAATTTGGGCATTCAGGAGTCATTTTGAAAGGTATTTAAGAAGGACAAATCTATTTACCAACAGATTTTTGGCATCTCCGCTGGGGATTCGAAATCAAAAGATCAGTCATTTTTGTTTTTTCCCAAGTTTTAAAGACATCTATGTGTTAAAGGAGATTGGTGATTCTATTTATGTTTGGTTGAAGAATTCCAGTTTGAAATTATGGCTTTAGTTGCAACTCAGCCATGGGGGACTCATTTTGGTCCATTTGCTTTGCCCCAATATTCAACCTTTCCTAAAGGATCAAGGGAATGTTTTCCAAAGTTTGTTGGAGATAAGAATCAAGATCCTGATGATCACATTAAAGTAGTCATGGTTACCTGTGGGATTCTTGGAGTGCATGAAGAGAATGGTTTTGTGAGACTGTTTGTTGATAGCCTTGTTAGAAATGCCACTGAGTGGTTTCAGAATTTGCAAGATGGATGCATTACTAGCTGGGATGACTTAAAGGTAAAATTATTTGGAAGATTTCAACCTGTGGTTGATACTTGTAAGTTACTGTTGAATTTATTTCAAATTCAAATAAAAAATGATGAATCTATGAGAGGTTTTATTGATAGATTTAATAGCTGTGTTGGTAAAATTCCTCAAGCTTGCCAACCAACTGAAAGTAATCAGCTATGTGTTTTTATCACTGCATTGCAAACTGAAATTAAATTTCAGTTGAAGCGTAAAAAAATACAAAATTTGAAAGATGCACAAAAAGAGACTATTGAGGTAGATGATGATATGTTGTTAAGTGGAATGAAATGCATGGATGAAGGTGTTGCGAGGAAACAATCTGAAATTTGTCTTTATAATCAAAAGTTTTATCCAAAGAAAGAGCTTCTACAAAAGAAACTTGTTATGAAAGCAGCAAAATCAACACTAGCTATCTCTTATTCTCAAAATTTAACAGTCTTCAATGATGGACATTTCCAAGAACCTCTTGTGATTGAAAATAGCTCTCCTAGCATTGGAGGGATTTGTCATTTGTATATTGAAAATGATAATTCATTTAAAAATGAGGGTGATCAAACTGCACAATCATAAATTTTAATGACTTGCTCAGATGCTTCTTCTATAGAGCAAGGATTTGATGATGAACAATTAGATGGAAGTTTGCTGGAAAATGTCTCTTTTTCAGAATTTGAATCTTTTTCATTTGATACATCTAATGCAATTTCAGCTAATAATTTTAATCAGGGAAGCATAACAGATCAGCATAAACAAAAGATGCCTTATGGTGAAAAAGTAGGGGGTATCTCTCATATTGATATGCAGACAAGGTATGAGTCTTTTTAGTTTGATTGCATGCAAGGTATTGCGGAATTGTTGCAGCCCAAAACATTGAAGAATTTTGAGAATATTGAAATTCAAACCAAGGGAAACTCATTCACCTCTATTATGATATCACACAGGCGATTTGAATTAGAGATATTCAAATTTGATTGTGAATATGAGCCGTTTGATAGTCATCCTATGTTGGAATCATTTTGTTTTGAAGCTAATATTTATAATGAATTCTTGGAAAATAAATGTCTAGAGAGTCAAAATTCAGATTTAGATAGGGACTTTCTCACAGACCATTCTTGCACTTTATAAGAAGGTTGTCCTATTAAAAGCATGGCTTATTTTTCTAACATTCGTATGGAAGACTGTGGTATTTCTAATATGAATCAACTCACTCAAGTGGTGTTGACATGTTGCAACTAGAAGTCTATGATGCAGAGTGTCTCTTTGGACCTGATATGTTTTTTAGGAAGTTTTTACAATGGGTTGTTATTGGATCCTTCTTTACAATGGTTGCAGGTTACTTATTGGGAATGATTCTACTTACATATCAACCAGTTTTCTGCACTGACATGTACTTCTCACAACTAGTTGATGGCTTTACATGAACAACCAGATGCATTCTTGGATGCATGGGTTGTTTGCCCGATCTTTTGTAAATAAATTTTTGGTGTGATTTAGGTGTAGCTTGTCTTAGTTTTCAGCCTTGTTTTAGTGTGGGTTTTGGCTTATTAGTTTTGTTTTGTTGCCTCTTCCCTCGTCTGCAAGAAGATTCATGTGCTCTGTTTGTCTTGACTCTATTACCCAATGGCTAGGCACTATTCTTCTTCCCAGAGACATTCTAGATTCTCCTAGTCCTTTACAGTCCTGGTCCCCAATTAGAGCCAATGTTACCCCTATATTTTTGCACGTGCCTAAAGCCTCATAATCAGCTAAAAACCAACTATTGCTAATGTTTTAATGTTGAAAGTGTTGGTCACCTTTGTTCAAACTTTCAAACACCCTCTTGGACATCCCCTACTTGCCAGTCACAAAGAAGTCATTGTTTGTCAAATTTTGTGAAAGATGACATAAAATCCTTTTGCAGGGGTAATTTTAACATCCTCTTCTCCAAATGACCAATTTTTATGGCCAAACTCCATGTCGGCTGGGAGATTTTAATTGTTTAATTTTGAGGTTACCTATATACCCAAACAATTAAAGGGTAAGTGCACAAAGATGGCGGTAAAAAAGGGGGTGTAAGTGGACACTTTTTTTTTCTGAAATCAGGTGAACCTGAACTTGGAGGAAAAATTTGAAAGTTATCCACTCAAGATATGAAGATAATCAATAAAAAATATTGTAGTACTCTGAATCTAGTTTCCAAAATACTAAACTTTTTCAAAATTGGATAAGATTAAGGGGGTCAAATTCTTCGCGCACGAAAAACTGACCCTATTTTTTTTTTCTGAAAAACATAACATAGTGTCTGACGTGCGCATCAAAAAAATCATAGTTAGATTTAGTATTTTGACAAATCCTTTGGCAGAAAGATAGTTAAGAGTGAGCACTAGAAGATGTGTATTTTTTGTAATTTTTTGTTGAGTATTTTTTTTTAATGATTTTTCCAATCGAGCACATCTTGAAAAATTCGGTACTTGTTCGTAGCGTGAAACATAAGTTGCACTAAACAAATCGAAAATACAATTTTTTTTTAAAAAATTGTAAAGAATCAAGTGCAATACAATAATATATAATTTTTTTAAAATTTGGATAAGTATATCAAAAGTTATTCAAAAAATGGTGCACCTATGTCTGTGAGAACTATGGAGACACTAGTAAAACAAATTCAATAATAATATGTTATTGTTGTTCAAATTGAAAAAAAATTATATGGTTAGAAAGCTTAGAAGATGGGTGAAAATATGGTGGCAATTTTAGAAATACCCAGTTTATGAAGTGTAAACCTGATGATGACAAAGTCGATAAACCAAGTTGATTAAATAAAACACGTCAAAAATGAGAGAAATGGAGGGAAATCAAACTTTCAATCCGTAGCTTTGTCATCCAGGCCTATTTCCAAGTCTAAACAATCAAAAGCATGTGCGGGGTACATATGGTTTAGAAAGCGCGTACGGGGTACTTATAGTGTAAGCAGCGCATACGCGCTTGTTTCCCTATAAACATCGCATACGCGTTACCTTTACTATAAACACTGCGTATGTGCTATTGTATAATATGACATTCTATTTATAATATGTGTATATACATATAATATATGTAATATATAATATGTGTATAATATGACATTGTATATATAATATGTTTATATACATATAATATATTAAACATATATGTACACATGTAAGTGTATCATCTCTCCCTCTCAAATGCATACAAGGTCTCTCTCTCTCTCTCTCTCTCTCTCTCTCTCTCTCTCTCTCTCTCTCTCTCTCTCTCCATACCATATCCCTCTTTCTCTTCTTCTCTCCCTCCATACCCCACTGCAACTGTGTCTGCACTTCTATAGAAGTAAGTGAATTTATTTCTTGTCTGCAACTTCCTCTTTGATTTTTATCATGTATCCTCTCCTAAAAAAGTTGACTGATGAGTTTTTGTGTGTATATTGAATAGGAGGAATAGGGTTAGAATTTGAACCACGAGTGTATTACCATGACAAACAAGGAAACCTATAGCAATATTCTTCTCGAATGTGTTTTTAATGAGCAGAGGAGATGTGGAAAATAGTGTCAACAAAGTAACATGATGAGTCAGAGTACCTGTAATATGTTTTTCAGAAGAAAACAACAGGTAGGAAGAGAAAGAGGGAGAGTAACGCAGATGATGTCCTGTAGAATGATAGTGGTGGGTATGCGAGAGTTCCCATGTTACACAACACCTGTCACCTAAAGAAATTAAAGTTGGTTTTATGCATGACAGTGGTAGTATATGATGATCATCACTTGTCAAACAGCTTGGAACGGTACATACCCATGAAAGAAATCAAGTGTGTAATTCCTATAGTCACAATCAAGATCAATCTTATAACCTTGCAAATTTAATAGCATCATATGTTTTAGAACTTAGGTAGTACTCTTAGGGTTAGGTCAAGCTCTTACACTTGCTTTTTAGTGAAGCCTCATTATTTGTTCGATTGGAGTCTCGTTGTATGATGTTCTATTCATAACTTTAAATTTAATATATCATTTTATTAGCCCACCATATGACCCCTTAGGTGTCATTAGAGGTCGTATTGTTTCCTAAGAAGTCATATGGTATCCTGTGACCCCTTAAGACCCCTCCTCTTTCCCTCCCCCCTACTCTCCCCCTCTCCCTCTCCCTCTCTCTCTCCCTCTCCCTCCCTCTCTCTCTCTCTCCCTCTCTCTCTCTCTCTCTCTCCCCTCTCTCTCTCTCTCCCTTCCTCCATACCCCTTCTTCTCTCCCACCCCCCCCTCTTCTCTCTCCCTCTCCTTCCCTCTACCTCTCTCCCTCTCTCTACCTTCCCTCCCCCGTCTCTCTCTCTCCCTCTCTCTCCCTCTCTCTCTACCTACAATATGTTTTTTTAGAAGAAAACAACAGGTAGGAAGAGAAAGAGGGAGAGTAACATAGATGATGTCTTGTAGAATGATAGTGGTGGGTATGCGAGAGTTCCCATGTTGTTACATAATGCCTGTCACCTAAAGAAATTAAAGTTTGTTGTATGCATGGGCAATGGTACTATATGATGATCATCACTTGTCAAATAGTTTGGAATGGTACATACCCATGAAAGAAATCAAGTGTGTAATTCCTATAGTCACAATCGAGATCAGTCTTATAACCTTGCAAATTTAATAGCATCATATGTTTTAGAACTTAGGCAGTACTTCTTAGGGTTAGGTCAAGCTCTTACACTTCTTCTTTTTAGTGAAGCCTCGTTGTTTGTTTCGCTTGGAGTCTTGTTGTATGAATGTTCTATTCAGACTTTAAATTTAAGATATCATTTTTATTAGCCCACCAATATGACCCCTTAGGTGTCATTAGAGGTCGTATTGTTCCTAAGAGGTCATTATGGCATCCTGTGACCCCTTAAGACCCCTCCTCTTTCCTTCCCCCCTACTCTCACCCCCTCTCCCTCTCTCCTCTCCCCTCGCTCCCTCTCCCTCTCTCTCTCTCTCCTCTCTCTCTCCTCTCTCTCTCTCTCTCTCTCTCTCTCTCTCTCTCTCTCTCTCTCTCTCTCCCCCTTCCCTCCTCTCCCCTCTCTCTACCTTCCCTCCACCCTCTTCTCTCTCTCCTCTCTCTCTCTCTCTCTCTCTCTCTCTCTCTCTCTCTCTCTCTCTCTCTCTCTCTCTCCCTCCCTCCTTCCCTCTCTCCCTCTCTCTACCTTCCCTCCCCCCTCTTCTCTCCCTCTCTCCCCTCCCTCTTGCCTCTCCCTTCCCCCATCTTCTCCCCCTCTCTCCCTCTCTCTCCCTCTCACCTCACCTCTCCTCTCCCTCTCTCTCCCTCTCCCCTCTCTCCTCTCCCTCTCCCTCCCTTCCCCCCCTCTTCTCTCCTTCTCTCCCTCTCTCCCCTCTCTCTCCCTCTCTTTCCTTCCCTCTCTCCTCTCCCACCCCCCTCTTTCTGTCTCTCTGTCTGTCTGTCTGTCTGTTGTCTGTATGTCTGTCTGTCTATCTGTCTCTCTCTCCCCCTTTCCCCCTCTTCTCTCCATCTCTCCATCTCTCCCTTCCTCCTCTCCCACCCCCTCTTCTCCTCTCTCTCTCTCTCTCTCTCTCTCTCTCTCTCTCTCTCTCCCCCTCCTCTCTCTCACCCCTCTCTCTCTCCCCCTCTCCCTCCTTCTCTCTCTCTCTCTCTCTCTCTCTCCCCCTCTACCTCTCTCCATCCCTCTACCTTCCCTCCCTCCTCTTCTCTCCCTCTCTCCCTCCCTCTACCTCTCCCTTCTCCCCATCTTCTCTCCCTCTCTCCCTCTCCTCTCCCTCTCCTCTCTCTCTCTCTCTCTCTCTCTCCTCTCTCTCCTCTCTCTCTCTCTCTCTCTCTCTCTCTTCCCCCACTCCTTCCCTCTCTCTCCCTCACCCCTCTCCCCTCTCCCTTTCTCTCCCCCTCCCTCCCTTCCCCCCTCTTCTCTCACTCTCTCCCTCCCCCCCCCCCTCTCTCTCTCTCTCTCTCTCTCTCTCTTCTCTCTCTCTCTCTCCCTCTCCTCTCTCTCCCTTTCCCCCCTCTTCTCTCCCTCTCTCCCTCTCCCTTCCTCCATACCCCTTCTTCTCTCCCACCCCCTCTTCTCTCTCTCTCTCTCTCTCTCTCTCTCTCTCTCTCTCTCTCTCTCTCTCTCTCAAGAGTGCGTACGAGGTACTAAAACTATTAGTTCCCTGCCCTGCCATAACTTTTTAAAGGCTTAGTAGCGCGTACATGATACTTATTACTCATAAGCACGTACGGGGTACTATTCCCATTATTCGTTACCCTGTGATAACATTTTTAGGCTTATTAGCACGTACACGCTACTTATCAGCCCAGAATGGGAAAAAAGAATATCGTTGGGCTTGTCAACATTTTATGGTCTAACAGCGTGTATGCGGTTAATAGACATAGTTTTAGTTGCCCAAGAGCCTCAACAGCCTCAAAAGAAGTTTTTGAGGTCGTTGAAAGCCCCACTGGAACTGTGTCTGCACTTGTATCACTGTTGCATACATAAAAGAAAGTGAATTTTTTATTTTTGCACGATTTCAAATGATTGAATTGTTGTTTTTATTAGTTTTTTGTTTTTGCATGGTTTCAAATGATTGAATTGTGATTGTTAAATAGTTTGATTCCAAAAAAATAGTGATAAGATGCATATTTATGGTTATTTATTTATTTTTGAACTTTTCTTTACATATATATGTAATATGATTCTATTTAGGTCAACCGATCTCAACCATGGGAAAGAATAAGCGAGGAACGATGGAACAACGAGAGGCTCAAAAGGAAAGACAAAGGCAGTGTATAAATAAATTACGTGACATAAGAACAATGGGAGAAGAAGGTATGTCAACCTCAACATCTCAATTTGATTTACCAAACGAATATAATGCACCTAATGCAATTGAAGAAGAAACATTTGATAATTTACCATTTGAACCTAATGCAATTGAAGAAGAAACATTTGATAATTTACCGTTTGAACCCAATGCAATTGAAGAAGATACCGCATTGAATAATCAATTAAATGATGAACATATTACACCTTCTCTACTTGATGAATTGAATGTACATAATGCACCGATGTTAACGCCTCCTAGAATCATTCGTAGGAAACCAAAGTATCTAATTGACACTGATGAGAATATATTGAAGTCAATGCCCAATAAAATGAATGAACGAACTTGTAGGAGAATGGTTAAAAGAATATGGAAAAACTATTTTAAAGACTTAAATCAAACCGCAAGATGTCAAATAATTATTCAAATGATTAAAAATTTGAATTTTAGAGAGACAATGAAAATTCTAGGCCTAAGATCATCTGAAAGTAACAGTGAAAGAACTATTGTCAGAAATCTATTTGATGCATATCAATCTATTGGTTCAAAATCACATAGTAAAGATTCTAATGCTACTTGACGTGTCATTACATCAACCATAATGAGCAAGAAAATAAAAAAAGATCGTTTGATAAGCAAAACAAGTAAGTCATTAAATGTTAATAGAACAACATTGAGTAAAACATTAAAGAGGCGAGAACAAATAGAGGAACCTAACAATAATTCTCTTTGGGCATTCTCGGGTAGACTACCACGCAAAGACAAGGTTGTTGTAGATGCACTAAAAACATTAATTGAATTTTTTTGGCATGACAACACAAGAGTATCGCCCAACCAAAGAGATGTTGTTAGAAGGCGAATTGGGTCTAAAAATCGTGAGCCACATGCGAAACACTATGTGGATATGACTCAAACTAAATTTTATGAAAGATTCCTTCAAAAGTTTCCTCAAATACAAATTTCTCAAAGATTTTTTGAAATGGAAACACCTTTTTATATTAAGATTAATCATGTATGCACCACGTGTTGTTGTAGGATGCATATTGAATTTTCCATGCATTATGATATTTTTCATCATATTTTTTCTACTTTGCACACTAATGATATTTTGTAGGAATGTAATATACAAGCACCTCCTAAGTCAGCAAGAGAATTTATTTCAAGTGTGCTATGTAATAGACATGATGGTTGCATTTATTATAAGATGCCTTTTTTGGACGGTTCTTGTGCTATATGTGGTAGTTTGCAATGTTTACCAAGATGCATACATTTGGAGAGCACACATGAAATTGGTACGAAACTAGTTTCTTTCAGAAAATACAAGACAGTCACATATGGAGTTAAAGATGGAAAAGATTTGAAGAGATGTGAGCTAGTAAAAAATGATATATGTGTAGCTCAATTTATGAAAATGTTTCAAGAGAAACTAGTTTATGAGTACATAATGCATACACATAGAGCTCGATGGTTAGATGAGCAATTCAAGTTATGTAAGGACACATTTCCTCTTGGCACCATTGTCTCTATCATTGATTTTGCTGAAAATTATTCACTACAACCTCAAAATGAAGTGCAATCCATGCATTATCACTCTACAAAAGTTTCTATTTTTGTACACATAGCATTCATGCATGCAGATGATAGCACAAAGGAGGATAGAAAAGTTGTAAGAGAGTATCACTTCTACATAAGTGATGATCGTACTCATTCATCGAAGTTTGTACAAGGATGATTTAAAGTTTTCTATGATAGTTTAAGGGAAAGGAACATACGATACAACCGACACTTAATATGGTTAGATAATTGCACCGCACAATTCAAGAATGCAAGGATGTTTTATTGGTTGACAAGGATGCATGTGACAAGCGATGTACAACATTTTTGGAATTTCACTGAGGCTGGACATGGTAAGAGAGAGCACGATGGTGCAAGAGCATGTGTGAAAAGAGCCCTAGCCAGGGAAGAATTGAAGTATGAAGGTGGTGCTGAGTTGGTAGATGCAGAAACAATTGTGTGATGGTGTAAGTCTACGATGGGTCCAGGTAATCCAGGTACGTCATTGGTTCGTAGATATTTTTGGTTGATCACTGAATCTAACATTGAAAGCTATCTAGATTGTTGTACAGTTACAGGATCGAGTGACATGCACTCATTTATGAGTTTAAATTCAAGTTCACTAGTAATTTATACGAGATAGATGGTATGTTTTTGTTCTTCATGCATATATTGTTTGTGGGAAGAATGTGAATCAGAAGAGTGGGTTGACAAATGGTCTTGTAGACCATTGGTTCCCATTGATTCATATCAAATTCCCAAAGCACTACAATTGAGCCAGATGGAGACATCAGTGGATTTTGACCATGTATCCAGCCTAGTGGATTCAGGTGATTTTTTGAGTAAATGTTTTTGCAAGTATTCTTTTTGGTTCATTTTGTTGTACATCATACTTTATTTTTGGTATTAATTAACACTTTATAAAATGCAGGTCATGTGTATGTAGTTGTTGTAGAAGAGAACAATGAAGAAGGAACATATTACTATTTGTGTCATTGTGTTGAGCATAAAAGAAAATTGACAACCACAATCATTGACGGAGAGGGTATTGAGTACCCAATAGGGTCTGTTGTCATGATAGGAACATGGCATCAGAGATACCCTATCAAGAATTATGATGTTTGGTTGTTCGAGGACTTTGAAACACACATACATATTCTTCATTTCTCTAACCTTGTTATTGCAACAAATATTTATTTGATGAAGTATCGTGGTAGACCTCATAACAAAATTTTATGGAAAGTTTGTGAATCTGACCATGAGGCAATACTTGACACAATATGAGTTAGAGTTGATCCTGAAGGCTCACTTGATTGATTCTACAATTTAGAGTAGAATGATATTGAGAATTTTGTATAAATCATCGACGAATTGTTCTATATTCATTTTTTGTATATATAAATGCCCATGAGTTGATTTTTACATGTTTAGGGGCATAATTTTGTATATTTAAGTGGCAATGAGCTGATTTTTATATATGTACATGACAAATTTTGTATATTAAAATGGCGATGAACTAAATCGCACATATTGTAATGCCAAACTTTGTATAAAAGCCCATGAGATGATTTGTATATTAAAATGGCGATGAGCTGAATCACACATATTGTAATGCCAAATTTTGTATAAAAGCCCATGAGATGATTTATAAGACAATTTTTTGTATAATCAAATAGCCAAGAGCTGATTTGACCATATTTAGAGGCAAATTTTTGAATAATATGTGACAATGTTTTGTGACTATTTTGTGTGTCAATGTTTTGTGACTATGTTTTGAGTATATGTGATGTGTCCCTAGTCAATCATGAGAATTATTGATTCTTGTATAATCATGGATAATTATTTGAGTCATTATCGGGTCATAGGGGTCATAGATTGAGACTAAATACAATTTGAGCAAAAATTGTCATTGTTGTCAAAAAAATTGTCAAAAAAGTTGTCAAGCAACTTCTACATTGTGTCGGTAGGGTATGACTCTCGACGTTCTGGTGCTTTGGGATGCACGATAGGGCTATACCTAGTGTAAACCTACCCACCTGGATGCGCTCGCGACGTCGGTTTGTGCATAAGATGAACCGAATCAATTCTAGCCAATCTTGCAACTTTTCCTTGCAAACAACTGATGGTTTTTGGAGAAGGCAAAAAAATGCTACTAATTGAAAATGGCTTCGAGTCGTCAAAAAATGAGATAGGCCATTGTAGAGAAGCCTCACGCGATCCCACAGAATCAAATAGATTTACCGTATGTGTTATGGATTGGAAGAAATAGTCTGTCAAATTTGGACAATTTTTTGGACTTAGGGCACTTGAGAGATTGTACTAGTAGGGTATGACTCTCGATGTTCTGGTGCTTTGGGATGCATGACAGGGCCATTCCTAGTGTCAACCTGCCCACCCAGACACCCTCGCGACGTCAGTTTGTGCATAAGATGAACCGAATCAATTCTAGCCAATCTTGCAACTTTTCCTTGCAAGCAACTGACGGTTTTTGGAGCAAGCAAAAAAATGCTACTAATTGAAAATGGCTCCGAGTCGTCGAAAACCAAGATAGGCCATTGTAGAGGAGCCTCATGCAACCCCACAGAATCAAACAGATTGACCGTATGTGTCATGGATTGGAAGAAATAGTCCATCAAATTTTGATAATTTTTTGGACTTTGGGCACTTGAGAGATTGTACCGGTAGGGTATGACTCTTGACATTCTGGTGCTTTGGGATGCATGAAAAGGCCATGCCTAGCATAAAATTTCCCACTCGGACTCGCTCGCAATGTCGGTTTGTGCACACGATGAACAAAATCAATTCTAGCCAATCTTACAACTTTTCCTTGCAAGCAACTGATGGTTTTTTGAGCAGGCGAAAAAATGATACTAATTGAAAATGGCTCTGAGTCGTCAAAAACTGAGATAGGCCATTGTGGAGGAGCCTTACACAACCCCATGGGATCAAACAAATCAACCGTATGTATCGTGGATTGGAAGAAACAATCCGTCAAATTTTGACAATTTTTTGGACTTAGGGCACTTGAGAGATTGCACCGATAGGGTATGAGTCTCGACGTTCTGGTGCTTTGGGATGCATGAAAGGGCCATGGCTAGCGTAAAATTGTCCACCCAGATGCATTCAACATCGGTTTGTGCACACAACGAACATAATCAATTCTAGCCAATCTTGCAACTTTTCCTTGCAAGCAACTAATGGTTTTTTGAGCAGGCAAAAAAATGCTACTAATTGAAAATGGCTCCGAGTCGTCGAAAACTGAGATAGGCCATTGTAGAGGAGCCTCATGCGACCCCACAAGATCAAACAAATTGACCATATGTGTCGTGGATTGGAAGAAATAGTTCATCAAATTTTGACACTTTTTTGGACTCAGGGCACTTGAGAGATCGCATCGGTAGGGTATGAATCTTGACGTTCTGGTGCTTTGGGATGCATGACAGGGCCACGCCTAGCATAAACCTGCCCACCCGGACGCGCTCGTGATGTTGGTTTGTGCACATGACGAACAAAATTTGACCATTGCGAGCGTGAGGGTGCTCTCGCACCAAACACATTGTTGTTTATATTCATATTGTTAATTACATATGCAAATATTCATTTAAATTTATAAAAGGGCAGCCACCAAATACAGCGAATACACAATAATGAACTGAATACAAGGAGTTTTTAAGGGTTAATTCAACATTTTAGAAATTTTATCAAATCATATTCCACGATTGCAATGCTTTATATCATATATTTTTGTTGTTTATATTCATATTGTTGATTACATATGCAAATATTCATTCAAATTTATAAAAGGACAACCACAAAATACAATGAATACAAAATAATGAACTCATTACACATTTATTGGATCGAATATCAATATTTATATATATAAGAAAAGGCATGTCTGCCAAGTCAATACAAGTATTACAAAAATTTGGCATATGTCATGTCCAAATCGATATACAATAAAAATATAGAATATATCTACATGTATTGGCCATTCTATGACCAAAACTAACACTATATGATCCTAAATTTGTGGTGGATCATCAAAATCAAGCCTCTTCGGTGCAGTACGTGGCTCTGTAGATGGCTGCAAAACCACAATTCAAAAGCCAAGTTAGAATTCTTTTGTAGAAAATAGTTCACAATTAACAACATAACTATGCATTTAACTTTAATTCCTTTGCAATTGAAATGTAGATTACCTCATCGGCTGATCCAGGAGCTAATGTCTTTGCTCTCCTCTCCTTGTCACTCTTAGGATTTTTCTTGAAGACATACTTAAATGGATCCACGTTATGACTGTACCGTGAAGGAGTCTATTGTAGATTAAATGTACAATTAATACAATGTACTAACATAAATATATCAAAAACACTTAAAAGCTACAATATAGAGAATAATGACGTACCTATGCCTGAGATGCTTCTCCAATGGACTAAGGATGGCTCACCATCGATGTAGAAACTGTCACTATTACCTATACAAAATATGTACAAAGATTAAATATAATTAATATAATGATAAGTATTGAAGGTTGAAAAAAATTAATTTTACATATCAAACAAAAGTGTACCGGATCTTGAGATGCTTCTCCAGTACAAGGAGGAGGGTTCACCATTGACGAAATAGGTATGGATATTTCCTGTATGAAAAAATTATAAGATTATAATATATCACAAGTTCACATGTATGTGTGCATATAATCATGAAATCAAGAAAATAAAGTAGAGATACATACCTCCACCCTCTCTTGATCCGCGGGTGAATCAGGTGCATTCAACATATCCATAAAGCTCAATGGTCGCTGTACATGTAAAATAGACAAAAAACACTAATCAATCTACAAACCCCAACTAATACTTGATTTCAATATTTTCAAACAATTGTACAACTAAAAATGTGTTCAATTACCTTCTTCACACGTTTTTGCGTCTTCGAGGAATTCTTTTTCTTAGGACGAGCCCTAGATGTGGAGGGGGTACCCTAAAAACACAAAATTAACATGAGATATTAGTACAGATAATAAATTAAACATCATTTTAAAAATCTAAAATGAAATGACTTTCATATTCCATCAAAACAATACATAAAAAGAGTTGTACAAAATATGATACCGTATAGCCTTGTAGGCCAAAATCGATCGCTGAGAGCATGATGTCATCAATCTGGGACATTTCGTCCCCTGTCAACACCTACAAACCAGAAATTGGACCAAGCATTAAAGATAGTTAGTATATCTTGTATTTTTTTGAATTCAAAGTATACTATTCTATTTTAACATGTTACAAAATTCATACGTCAGGCATCGAAGTTGAAGCTATGGTAATTGGGGGAGGTGTATGGGATACCGCTACTGCATCCTGAAATGCATATTATTTGTCTCAATTTAAATCGATGTATAAATGAAAATTGATTTATGTAATTATAAATTTAAAGTGACTAATAAATAAAATGTTATGAATTCAAATCAACACACCTATGTCTGTGGCTCATGGGCAAACACCATGTCCATCAACTCATCTGTCAGCATGACATCCTCAACCGTGTGAGCCTGACATCTACAACCGCAAATCATGCACAAATGATATGAGTATCCATCTGCACCGGTTGCATCATCTACCCCCGAACAACTGACACACATATGCTTGATGGGCTCTCTGTCGCCCTCTAATGGCTCATCATCCAATACAATAGGGTGTGCTAATGATGTCCCATGCTGGATGATGGCACCAATCAATATTGTGGCCGCCTGAAGAGTCTGTAGCTCCATCGACTCTTTCAGCTCTAATGGGACAACCTGATGCACCTTGGGTTTGGGTGCTAGGAAGCGGCGACTCTCCGCGACTAATCGCCTATGGGCTCCAGGTCTATCTTGGGTAGACCCACCACCTCTACCATGAAACTCTCTCATGTCAAAATAGTTTGGCAACACATTGAGCACAAACTCACAATATATTTTTCTCAAAAAATATAATGGCACCTCATAATTATTACAAGGTGGATCATCAAAGACCATCCACCACCTCTGCCAAAAAAGATTCTTCATCTACGCATTGGTAAACCAATGTATGGGAAACCTCTTTGCATTAAGAGGTAATGACTAATCAGTTTTGGGATCAACAAAAAGGGCACATATTTGTTGTTTAGAAATATTTTTGTTTTTTACTCCATCGTATGATAGCCCATTGGCATAGAATTGACGTCACCTATCCCTAAAGCTTCCCCATTTGGTAATTTCTGTGGAAACAGCTATGGCACCACTAGCTAATGTTTCTAGGCTAGTGGCGAGGGATTGATGATGGTCAAGTTCATAAGTTTTCAATTTTACAATCAGTCTATTGATTTTAGATGTATTTTGTCCTAACTGATTAATTAATTCTTCCTGCGTTTTGGTTGTGCAGTCAAAAGGAGGAATTGGGGGTTGTTCTTGTTCTGGATTAGAAGAATCTGGTTTTTGAAACAAAAAATGAAAAAACAATCAAAATTAATGAAATTAAATTCAAAATGTAAAACAAATTGCATAAACTGAAAAGAAAGACAAAAATAAACAAAAACTAACCTTTATCCATAGCCAGGAGGACAAATTTAGCACCTCGTTCGCAGTTTAGGTGAGAAAATGGGGAAAAAATGAAGTTAAAAATGCGATTTACGAGTAAATGAGATCCAGTTTTTTTTTTAAAACTTTTTTTAACAGGCACCGCGTACGCGGTTTTATTTGGATTATTAGTGCGTACGCGCTCATTTTCCTATAAGTAGCGCGTACGTGCTCATTTTCCTAGGCGTAGCACGTACACGCTCATTTTCCTAAAAGCAGCACGTACACTCTACCTTTTCTAGGCTCAGGAAAAACAAACCTAGGCACGTACATGGGAATTTGAAATTTTAAAACCACGTATAAGCTGCCTGTTTTTCCAAGTTTTTTTTGGGTGGTGTCCACTTTTCTGACCACCATCTTTGTGCACATGCCCTAAATCTCAATTTTTGTGTGTCATATGCAAAAATAATTTCTGGGTTATGCTCTACTCAGCTTATTTATTCTACAGTTAAAATTTCATAAGAAACAGAGCTCCTAGTAAAATGTTATGCAGGTTTTTCTATGGCAGCCGAAAAGAACAATTGTCATTGAACTTGAACTTTGAACCTTTTCAAAGTTCAAAGTTCGGGTTCAAGTTCAAAGTTCAAATTCAACTAGAGCAGGATTTGTATTTTTTTGAACTTGAACTATTGAACGTTTTTGGTTCAAGGCCGTGGGTTCAAAAGGTTCAAAGTTCAAATTTCGGGCTTTGTAATTTTTGGTCATTGAACTTGAACTATTGAACCTCATAGGTTCAAGGATCAAGGTTCAAGGTTCAAAGTTTGCAGGTTCAGAGTGTGGATGTTTTTAAAAATGATCATCGAGCTGAGAGTAAAAGTGTTTGGATGGATTTTGAGATAGCCACACTAACACATACAAAGTCCAACCTTCATATTACAAAAGAAGATGTGGCTTTTTGAAAGATAGATTTAATTATTAATTCATATGTTGATAATAGAGGATATCAGTTGATAATATTTTCAAAGAATTGTTTCAACAGCTCAGGGTATTACAAAAAATCTAAAGAGTTATAATCCTCCTCTATTATAAAGAGAGCTTTGTCATAAAATAGAGCTCATTCCTTCAAATGGCAACTCAAAGTCGTGATCCGTGTGCAAGTTTTGACATGTATATTGTTTATAGTTTTCAATGCAACCTGTAACCACAGATTTTCTGAGATAAAAAAATTAGTCTCGGTGTGGGGGGCATAACTTTTAATTGCACCGTTGGATTGGGATGAATTTTTGACACATTTTATAAAACCTAGTTTTCTAAATCCTCACTGGAGCGATTGGACAACAATTGTCACGTTCAAACATTATTGATCTCTGAGTACGGGTCTATACAAATTTATGAGAAAAATATTACTATGAGAAGTTCACGTTTGAAATGGAGATATGAAATAAATGACCACCTACCAACACATAACTAGATGTGTTTAAATTATATTCTCTTCAAATATTTTTCCGAAAGGAATGGAGGATAAAAGATTTGAAGAAAAATTAAAAAGAGTTGTTGGAAGAAGATAGAAGATAAAAGAAAAGATTAATTAATAATCTTTTCAAGAATCAGTTATTGATAACTGGAATTCTCAGCTATATATATGTAATGAAAGAAAGGAGAAAGGGTTCTTCTTTTCTTTTCTTTCTCTTTCTGCTATAAAAAAAGAAGAGGCAACATTGTTTTCTGGACTGCATAGTTTTGTTTTTCAGAAGTGTTGAGTCTGTGAGCTCACATTTTTGGGCATTGATAGAATGAAGAAGATTTTGTTGATCTGTGGATTTGTCAATATTTTCTTTTTATTACAATGAGCTTTGTCTCTCTTGTAATTTCCTTTCATTTCCTTTTCTGTTACATCAAACTATGTATATGCATTTGATTCTGAAACTTTGATTTCAGAAATAATTTGTATTTGGAAATAAATCTGTTGTTAACTCTTTGTCTGGGTATTCTGATCCCCCTTGTCCTTTGAGGCATGAGAGAGACTCGATCAGAGTCTGGAGCATTTTTTTTAATTGGAAAGGGTATTTTCCTAGGTGTGGATAATTAAACTGTGTTTTACTTATCTTCATTCACTTCATTATAAATCTGCTATTTGCATATGTGTCATGGCTATGAGTAGATGTTAGTTGCCTTTATTGCTTTTCGGTTAAAAGCATATTTAGAAAATATACATTTTTATCTAAGGAAGGGAGTTGTACCTTCATATCAAAATTCAGAGAGCACTTGCACTCACCATTGCAAGTGACTCAATTGTTGGTTCTAGTTTTTGTCTTTCAATTTGGCCATTCGGGAGTCATTTTTGAAAGGTATTTAAGAAGGACAAATCTATTTACCAACAGGCACACAAAAACCTTTAGAAAAGAAGGACACCACTATAATATATTGTTAATTTTGTAAGAGAATATATATTAAAAGTAGGTAATTGATGTAGAAGTATAAAATATCCTCATGAGGATGAAGATGCTTCTCCAAGTATTTTTTTCCTTATCATATGATAGGGTTGAAACAGTCTTAAGGAAGTTTGGTATTTGTATTTAGGTTGTCTAAAGCACATGCCAAGAAAAAATGAAGCATTTCTTGTAATGGATGGAAGATTAAAGATCAATATCAAACCTTATGATGATAAATCCTAGGATGTTATAGAAAATAGAGGTTGGGTATATTAAATAAGGTTAAGTAAGAAAATTGTTGCTGACATCTTTCACACTCCAAAGTTAAAACATAATTTATTGAGTTCTAGACAATATGTAAAAAATAATTACAAAGTAGTGTTTGATGATAAAAAATATGCAATCTATAACAAGAAATATTAAAAACAAGGGTTGTTATAATTGTGCTTATGGGATAATATGAATTTTTTCATTGAAGTTTTGAGAAAATATTACAAGTGTGATAAAACATGTATATCAAGACAATACTTGGTGGATGTGACATATATGGCATGAGCTCTTCAATTTCCATACTTTAAGAATATTAATATTAAAAAAATTAATTTATGGTTTATATAAGGTCGAAGAAAACATGGAGATTTGTAATAGATGTTCTAAAGGAAAACATGCTAAAGAATTTTTTTATTCCAAGTAATGCATGGAGGGTGCATTTTCCACTTTACAAGTAGTTCAATTTAATATTTTTCATCCTATGTGAATACTTCTAATTTTTTGGATAAATCATCCCATTTTTAAATTTTATTGTTAATTATTCACAAGAGTGATAAGTTTATTTTTTGAAACATAGATATGAACTTTTTGATGAATTTAAATAGTTTAAATCATTCATGGAGATGAAAGTGGCTACAAAATTAATTGTTCAAGGAATCCTCATTGAGAAAAGATGAGAGATTTTATGGGTACTATGATAAGAATGACAATAAAAAGGAAAATTACAACTACTTGTGCACCTCAATAATGTGTAGCTAAAAGAAAGAAGCAAAATGTGATTGAAATGATAAGGAGAATGTTTCAAAATAAAAGATTCAACTACTTTTTGTGTTGACGTAGCTTCTTCTATAATGTATATCCTCAATCAAAGCCCTATTTATCCACTTACAAGATGACTCCTTATGAAGCTTCTTCATATTAAGGAAATCCTTATGTTAATCATTTCTAATTTTTGAATGTTTAATGTATGTCCATGTTGATAATCAAAAGATATAGATACAAATCGTGAATCATATATTTTTATTAGGTCTGATGAATAAAGTAAGGTTTAACAATTTATAATGCTCATACCGATAATATTATTGTGTCAAGAGATTTTTTTGATTAAAGTAAGTAGCATTTTGAAATGACACATAACCCTTTTCAAAGGGCTCAAAAACAACAACTGGGAAAGAGAAGGTCATAAACAACATAACAATTACCAAGAACAAAAATGATTACCCAAAGTTGTAACTAAAATCCTTCACAAATAAAGGCTTAGAGAAAGAAGGGGAAGAAAAATTAAGAGGAACCTTCTTCCTCCTATGTACAGCTATGTAAGATGGGTCATTGTTCAAATTTGAAACCAAAGGGCATGAGGAGGGAGGGAACTCTTAAGAAGACCTATTAGAAAGTACATTTGTGTCAAATTTAAGAGGAGTAGACATAACCAAGAGAAAAAAGGAAAATTAGGAGCCCTACCCGAGAGCAATTGGGAAGTAGCTAGTACTAAATTTATAGACACAACAATTGAGCAAGGAGAAGAATATTCGGGAATGAGAAGTTTTGTATCCTCATAAGCAACATCTAAGCCATCCATAGAAGCATCATTAGAAATAATAGTGAGGTGGTCATGATGGGATATCCTCCATCAAGTTTAGAATGAGTGCCTATGAGAACTACAAAAGCATTCAGAAGCAAAATTCCTAATAGTGAAATGAAAATTGTAACAAAAGGGATCCCCTCATAGTCCACCATATGACACCAATACCTATCATTAACTCATAGAATAACCTCTCTAGGTAGAGATTTTGAAATATCAACATCAAATAAATGCTAGCAAATGAAGTGTGAACACAGACTTTGGACACATAGTCCACCTTCAAGAATCTACTTAAAATATTACTAATATCCTCATAAGCTTCATCACACTAAAAATGAATGGAAATATAAGTAAATCGTTTACACATAGGAAAAGTATTAGTAGGATATTTCAAATAATTAAAAAAAAAATCCTAGGGTTGAACTGAGAGGGGATGTGAATCCCACATCCAAAGACTGGATCTAGCACTACCTAACTATCATTCACAGAATTGAAGAAAACCATGAAAAAAATCTTGGCAAAAAGGTAATCTTGATTTTATCCTTGACTAGAGGAGACCGTTCCTTAGAGACCAAGCATGAAAATTAATAAAACCTATAGATTTATGAGATTTTGCCAGGATTAAGCGTACAATGAAAAGCATAAAAGAGAGACAAAAGAATGACAAGAACAAACTGTATTCTCATCAATATGCAAATGATCAACTAGATTAACCAATACAATGAATATGGGCCCGCTTATATAGGAAAGGCCATATGGATGTATGAGAACACAATCATGACATGTGGCTCAATGAGAAACAAGGGTAGGTAAGAAATACTAGGGGTAGGTAGGAGAAATAATATAATATTCTACAAGAGGTGGATGACCCACCGAATGTGGAGTGTAACAACAAAATAAGACCACAAAAGGTGGAATTTCTCCTACAAGCTATATCCCTATGTTCACACTTCCCTAAGTGTCTCAAATCAAAACTAAGAAGAGATTCATTATCCTAAGTTAACTTAAGTAAAGTGTAATAATATCCATAATGAATATTTATTTACACCAACACCCCCCCTTAAGTGCAACTTAAGGGAATGAAGACTCAAGTCAACAATGCAAGATGGGTCCTGGCTACTAGGCCATGATAGGTACCCATGTACAAAATACAAATGCAAGCAAAACTATGCAATGCAATCTCTCACAAACAGAGAAAGGGAGAAAACCTAGCGGGAAAAAAGTCCCCCCAAAAGAGAGATGAATGTACAAAAGACTCTCAAAGAAGAAGGACAAAACATCAAAGAGGAAAAAGTCCCCCCCATAAGAGAGGAAGGAGAAGCTAGCTGACCCCCCCTAATGAGACATCCCACACCCCCAAGAGAGCTCGCAACTGCTGGAACTTACACTCGGTGGAAGGTTTGGTAAATATGTCAGCAACCTGCTCTGTTGTAGGACAATACTGCAAATCAATGAACTGCTCTTGAATCAGCTCTCAGATATAGTGCATCTGAATCTCGATGTGTTTGGTCCGCTGGTGTTGGACTGAGTTCTTTGAGATTTCAATAGCACTCTGATTGTCACAATGTAGAAGTGTCGGTCGTGGAGTGGTGAACCCAACCTTTGTGAGAATCTGCTGAAGCCAAATGGTCTCAGTCGCTATGTTAACAACTCCTCGATACTCAGCCTCAGTTGAAGAGAGAAATAGCATGCTACTTCTTGCTCTGCCAACAAATGGGGCCTGAACTAAGGTGGAAGCTGTAACCTGAAGTAGACTTATGATCATCAAGATCGCTAGCCCGATCGGAGTCTATGTAACCAACCAAGAGAAGTCATGTTCCTGCTGCATAGTGAATCCCCTAGTGATGTGTACCCTGGATGTAATGAAGGATGCGTTTGGTGGCTTTCCAATAAAGCTCATGTGGTTCCTGCATGAAGCGAGAAACCATGCCAACCGCAAATGAAATATCAGGGCATGTGTGATTTAAGTAGATGAGACTACCCACAAGATGACAATACAATTCGGCATCAACTGGTGGAGAAGAACATCAAGCCTCATGCTTGACTCCTGAAAGAAAGGGAGTCGGGGCAGGCTTACAATCAGCCATATGAAAGCATGCAAGAAGATAAAGAGCATACTTGGGTTGCGAAAGAGTGATCCCGTAAGATGACTGTGAAATCTCTATCCCGAGAAAATAGTGCAAAAGACCCAAGTCAGTCATAGGATATCTGCTATGCAAAGAAGAATTGGCATTGCCAATGATGGATGCGGTGCTCCCTGTAATGATCAAATCATCAACATAGAGCACAAGTATCAAGTGTGAGTCATCTTGGTGCAAAATGTAGACATTCGGGTCAGAATGACACTTGGTGAATCCTGCTGAGAGAAGAAAGGAATCCATCTTGGCATACCAAGCCCTAGGGGCCTACTTAAGGCCATAGAGAGATTTCCTTAGTCTGCAAACCAAGGAAGTATCCTGGATGAAACCCTGTGGCTGCTCCATATAAATCTCCTCATCAAGATCCCCATGAAGAAAAACACTCTTCACATCCATCTGATGTACAACCCAACCATGAGCTATAACAATAGCAAGTGTCAAGTGAATAGAGTTCATCTTGGCTACGGGCGCAAAGGTCTCAGTATAGTCAACACCTGGAACTTGAGAGAAACCTTTTGCAATAAGACGAGCCTTGTACTTATCTACACTACCATCCCCTGCAAACTTGGTTTGATAGATTCACTTACATCGAACCATCTTTCTCCCCTTAGGGAGATGGGCTAAATCCCATGTGTTGTTCCTCATCAAGGAACTATACTCTTCCTCCATAACTTGGTCCCACTCAGGAACCCCTGATGCTTCTCAAAATGTCTGTGGATCAGAAGCAGTAGCAATGAATTCATGTGGAAGATCTTGATGTTGTGATTGAGTCCTCTGTGTATCTGAAGGATCCCCAACAAGAGAACCCATTAACTCAAGTGTCTATCGAGCCCAACGAAGTCTATGTGGAGGTGGAGAACGAGGCTCCTCAACTGCATGTGGACCCTACAGAGGTGTAACCCTGTGAGTCAGAGTTGAAGGAGTCTCATAATCTGAATCACTAGCATCATTATCCATAATGGAGGAAGGTGGAGGAGGTATAGAGGCTAAGCTAGGAGAGCTTTCCTCAAAGTGGACACTCCTCTCAATAAACACCTCATGTGTCTCAGGATGCATCAATATATATGCCTTAACACCCTCAGGATATCCAAAAACTATGCAAGGTCGACTCTGAGGTTCCAATGCCTTGCATTTTTGTGGAGGTATGCGAGCCCATGCTGGACACCCAAAGACTTTGAAATGTTTCACAATCGGTTTCCTACCAGCCCAAGCCTCAAAAGGAGTAATACCTTGCAAAGCTTTGTGAGGAACCCAATTCTGGATGTGTGTGGCACAACTGATAGCCTTTGTCCAAAACGTAGGATCACAAGAATGGGCATATATCATACAGTTAGCCATTTCTTTGAGAGTTTTATTCTTGCGTTCTACAACTCTTTTCAGCTATGGAGTGTATGCAACAGAATGCTGAAGATCAATCGCCTCAAATGTACAAAAATCCTCAAGTCGTTTGTTCACATATTCCCTTCCATTATCTGTACGAAGAATCTTGACCACTTTCTCGGATTGCTTATCCACACGAGTCTTGAAGTCCTAAAATCTGTCAAATACTTCACTCTTATGAATGAGAAAGTAGACCCAAGTGAAGCGGGAGTAGTCATCAATGAAGGTGAGGACATAGCAGGCCTTGCTAAATGAAGGTGCTGGAAATGGACCTGCTACATCATTGTGAACAAGTTGAAGAACTTCCAAAGCTCTCCAAGCTTTCCCCTTATCAAACTTCTCCTCGGGATGCTTGCCCATGGACCAACCTGAACATACACCCTCTGAAATAATGATTCGAGGTAGACCTGTGACCATGTCTTTAGTGTTGAGCTGCTGAAGATAGTGTTAGTTGAGGTGACCAAACCGCTCATGCCATAGCTTACTTTCTGAATTTGAATGAGTAAGCAAGGCCCTAGAAGGAGAACTTGGCACAAAGTGGGAGAATGAATAAAGCCTTGAGTTGTCATTGACTTGTCCCATTGCTACCAAGGCATCATCATCAAGTTCCTTTACCATAACTGAATCAGGTGTAAACTCAACCTTTTTCCCATTTCCATAGTGAGTGATTTGGTAGATAGAGAGAAGGTTGGTAGACAAGTTAGGAACATGAAGAACATTCTCAAATGTCCCATCATCCATGTCAATTGAACCTTTCCCTTCAACCTCAACTTGTGTATCATCACCTATGTAAATGTGAGGTACCTTAGATGGATCCAGTGAAGAAAATTATTCCTTTGTAGAACCCATGTGAAAAGAGGCACCTGAGTCAAGTATCCACTGCTGTGAAGAACCTGTTGTAGCCACAAAAGATTGCCCTTTTCCCTTAGATTGTGAGGAAGAGGAAGGAGAGGAACCCTTCTTTATGTAGGCAGATGGCAAGTTGATGTTGTTTTTCTTAAGAAAATTTGTCAACTCATCAACTTACTTGGTGTGGCTTTGATGCTCATCATGACCATACTTCTTGCAATATGAACAAGTTGGTTTATCCTTCTTAGGTGGAGTCCCCTTTTTGAAAGAGGATGAGAAATCGCCTTGTGATGGAGAGGATGATTGTCCTTTTTCCTTCTATGGATTTGACTTAGATTGCTTCTTCTTCTTGTTGGAATGTTTGCCTTGATCTCCTTGATTCCCTTGATTAGCCACCAAAGCCTTCGACTTTGAAGACTTGAGAAGCCCCATGTTCAACAACTTAGATTGTTCCAATATCAACATTTATGTGAAAGCATCAAATCAAGGCATAATATAGGAACTCCCCACTTTCAAACGATGAGTTTGGAAGCTAGACACAAATGTTGCATATTCTGGTGCAAGCTTGTCCAACAAGTTGAATATCAACTGAGCATCCTTTTTGTCAATTCCACAATCCTTAAGCTTTGCTCTTAACTCATTTGCTTTGGTGACATACTCTTGGAATGTATCAAAAATCTTGGGATCCAAGTTGGTGAGCTTATTGTCAATCTTGTAACCTCTGATTTCATCAACTTGACCATACAATTTCTGAAACATATCCCAAACCTCTTTGATTGTAGTACACTTCTCAATGTGAAAAATGAGGTCATCTGATACATACTTACACAAAGTTCCAAGAGCCATGCAATTCTTAGTGATCCATTCTAAGTGAGCATTAGGATCAACCTTAGGATTAGGTGTTGCTGCTATTGTTCCATCTATGTAATGCGTGAGACCTTTTTCCATTAATTTGCTCCATACTTTAATTTTGCATGATGCATAATTATGTGGAGTTAAAGGTGGAAATTTTTGAGGACTCATTGCAAAAAAAATGAAAGAGAACAATGAAAGAGAGGCACAAACACACAAGGCACCCTCCCAAATTCACTCAATCAAAGAACCCCCCCAAAAGTGATGATTTGGCACTTTATACTTAGTGCATGTACAATGGGCCACTTGCAAAAAATGTCAAAGTGGACTTTTGATTTCAACTTTACAACTACCTCAATAAGGCCAAAGGATACTCAAACTAATAATGCAAGAGATCTAAACTAATATCCAAGCAAATTACAAGTACCAATTAGGCCAAATAAGACCAATATCTTAAAGTACAATTTCTACTCAAAATATCTGAAAACTGATCATAGATTATGAAAGTAGATAAAAAAACATGCACTTTCAAAAAAAATGGCACCTGAAAAGGAGGTTGTATGAGCTCAAACGAAGCCTTTGAAGTTGCAAAATTGAGGATTAGATAGGTACAACTGAGAGAATCCTAAAATTCTGAAAAACCTATGCACCAAAATCAGAAAATAACCACACCACTGCGAAGAGAACAAAAAATGAGCCCAAATAAAAAAAATTGCATCCAAAAAGGAGCAAAAATGAGCAAGTTATGAGCCTCCAAAGTTGACTAAAAAATCCAAACTACTCAACAGAGAGGGGTCTAAAAAATTTCCAAAAAATGATGACTGGGCACTAATTGTGCAGAAAAAGCCAGCTGGGACTGACTGGGCACTTGTGAGTGATGTGGTAGGTGACTGGGTCATGTTGCTGACGTGTCAGACAGAGGTGGTAGGCGGTGGGCTGGGCTGCCTGCGTGGCACACGGAGGTGGGTCGGTGCTGATGTGGTGGCGGTTGGCAAGCCCTGTCGATGGTTTGGTTGGTGGTGGTCTAAAGTCAGCCGATGACTACTGGAGGTTGGCCTAAGGGCCGATGGTGGAGGGTTGGGGCCTAGCGGTGCTGGGCTCGCAGGCCGAGCGACGGTGGCGTCGGGGCCTGCGGGAGGCACCGCGGAGGCGGCAGGGAGTTGTAGGGGCCACTGGAAGGCAGTGCAAGGGCTGTCGGAGCGAGGTCTCTGCATGACAGATTTGTTGCCGACACCTGCACGGTTCTGCAGAAAAGTACGACGGGACAGAGAGGGGGGGGTCTACAGACCCCCAAAATTTCTTTTCAAAAAATGGAAAAAAAACTTTCAAATTTTTTTTTTTTTTGTGATCCAAAAATTCCATACTGTACCACCCGTTTTGGGCAAAAAATTCCTCCAACACCCAAAATTCGATTTTTTGCCAAAATAGGTTGAGTTTATACTCGATTTTTATGGAAACGACCTCCTGGATGCAATGGCGAGGTTGAAAAATCTCTAAGATGCCTCCAAAAACCTTTGTCCCTCAGATCCGAAAATAAAAGCCTTCCAAGATGTCTCCAAAAACCAATCAATGAAGCCCCAATGACTCTCATACCATGTGAGATTTTGTCAAGATCAAGGGCACAATGAAAAGCATAAAAGAGAGACAAAAGAAAGACAAGAACAAACTGTATTCTCATCAATATGCAAATGATCAACTGGATTAACCAATACAATGAATATGGGCTTGCTTATATAGGCAAGGCCATATGGATGTATGAGCACATATTCATGACATGTGGCTCAATGTGAAACAAGGGTAGGTAAGAAATACTAGGGGTAGGTAGGAGAAATAATATAATATTCCACAAGAGGTGGATGACCCACCAAATGTGGAGTGTAACAACAAAATAAGACCATAAAAGGTGAAATTTCTCCTACAAGCTATATCCCTATGTGCACACTTCCTTAAGTGTCTCAAATCCAAACTACGAAGAGATGCATTATCCTAAGTTAACTTAAGTAAAGTGTAATAATATCCATAATGAATATTTATTTACACCAACAAGATTGAACGATTCCTCATAAAATATTCTTCAGGTTAAATAACTACTCTTCCCACATGAATCATAAGAGTAGTAGAAACATAGGGGACAATGGTGTTGACAGAACCTTTCACCTTCACAAAAGCACCAAAAGTGAATGAAGAATGCACTGCATCAATGAAAGAGGTTCTGGTAGAGAAACACTAGTAGGGGAACCAACAAAAACCACTGATTTCACTCTAGTAAACCCAATTAAGCAAGGAGGTAGAGAAACCAACTCACCAATTGAGCCAAAACTAAGGCCTAAGGACATAGCTTGAAACAAAGTAGTTTTCCTAAGTGAAACCAAAGCAAGATTGCCAGATTCAAGGCAGGTAGAGACCTACAAGGCAAGAAATAAGAATTCAAAAAGAAATCGACACCATCCTAAAGAAAAGAAAATATAGATTTAAAATGTTATTCAAGAAGCCAATCTTGATTATGTCTTTATCCTAATATCAACTGTGTCAAGAGTTGTTATTTTTGATGAAGAGGGTAAGTATATTATCATAAAAAATATCATGCAAAATTTATTTATAGTAGTGCTTTTTGCATGTTGCCGATTTTTTAAATTTAGTGTACTATTTTTAAAAAATATTGTCATTTTGACCTACCTATAAGATCTTGTCATTATCTATTTTGAACTATATTAGTTGTAATATCTAACTCTACATGTCCTTTCAATAAATTTTAATTCTTTTAAAATATTTTTATCATTTATAACTTTATGCCAAGTTATTAAAATCATTGAGGTAATGAAATTATTACATTAGCACAAGTGACCGACGAACTTTGCTTTCGACTACATATGTCTACTCTTTCTATCCTATGTAAAGTGTATATTTTATTTTATTATTTGCTAAATAAAATTGTGTCATGAAATCAAGATAAAAAATAATGTAATTGATGATGATCAATTACACTCAAACATTTTATTTATTTGAAGTCATATCACTCATACTAGCATGTCTTTTGGTGCTAAATATTTTAGCGTTATTTTATACATTTTGATTGTCAATATATTTGAAGTTAAGAAAATAAATGTCAATTGGAATAATGAAATGTGTTTTGTCTTCAAATAATCTAAAATATATAGAACTTTCTTAATTTTGAGTGACTCAATTCCAATCCCATGAACTTTTACCTTCGAAGATTTGATAAGGAATGTCATTTCATTTTTTCATATGTCATGAATTTATTTCTCATGTTAGATCTTTTATTTTCATACTGGATAATCTTCATCCTTCTATTATAATCCAAACTTAACACATTGGTGCAACCAAACTATGTATCACAATATATCAATAATATAGTAAAATATACTCCTTAATTGAGAGCCCAATTTCACACTAGTGAACACTTCCTTTAATTCTCACTCCCCTAGACAATTTTAGGACCACTTCCAACCTTGAAATTGACCTTCAACTCAAAGAGATGTTTTCTACCCTATTTCAATACTTAATCATCTTATTTCATATTTAATCATAATTAAAAACCAAAATTAGGACAGGATCTAATATCACAAGTCTAAAATTTTGCATCTCACTTTGGGATAGGTCATTTTGGTTAGACCAATGTTCCCTCCAACTGTGTCCTACAAATATATTTTAATAAACTATAGTAGAAATCTTGTTTATGTTTATGCACATTGTTGCTCACCACAATCATAGACAAACTTTTATCTCAGTTCCAACTTGTATATCCATGAAGGTGAAAACACCAAAATGGAGGTTTTACTGGTACAAGCCCTTATATTGCCACAACTATTTTTTTGTCTCTTTGTGCTTGTGTGGGTTTTGAGATATAAATTTATGATAGTTCATAGGTACAAGAATACTAAGTTCATTGAGAAAGAGATTGAGATAATAAATTCAAGAGAAAAGACGTGGATAGGGGCATATAGTACCCTAGTCCCACACTTTCCGCTAAGAAAATTGAGGAGCAAGAGTTTTGAGTCCACTAATGCTAGATCTTGGTAGTTTTTAGTAGTCAAACCGTCCACCCATGTCCAGTAGTTTCAAGTTTTGCTTGTTATCATAGGTGAACCTCTGTATCTCTAAATTACATATCTATAGCTTCAAATAAGTTTATGTGTGTCTATAATTCTATTACATTTTATGTTCTCGTTTATGCATGCTTTTAGACTTCATTAAATCACATCAAAATCAAACAATAAATTTTCTATGCAATAAAGGAATATAACCCAGGTTGTTTGACTCTCTTTAATTACTATTTGTTAAGCATAACAAATTTTGTCTACATCTAGTTAAATTACTAGCTAGATTTGTCCATCTCTTTTACATATCAAACATTTTGGTGAATTGGACATCTTTTACATACCTTTTGATTATAAAGCATAAAATATGATTTACATCCATTATTATGTCTTTTATGATGTTTTCTTAAATTTCTTAAGTGTTTGAATTCTTTATCATTTCATAAGAATACATCATTTAAAGGTATTGGTTACAATTTTTTATTTTCGTAGAAAAATAAAACCAATCCATATCTTGGAGAAGGTAAGTTATCCAGTCATTTTGGATCTATTTTTATAAGATTTTTATGCAATTCATGAGCTATTTAGTAGTGATA
Source organism: Cryptomeria japonica (assembly GCF_030272615.1). NCBI lineage: Eukaryota > Viridiplantae > Streptophyta > Pinopsida > Cupressales > Cupressaceae > Cryptomeria > Cryptomeria japonica. Next base: position 237,024,124 of record NC_081407.1, on the reverse strand, counting down.
ATTTTTATATGTTAGATCAATCACTTGATGACTTCATCTATATTGAGTCATTCTCTACATCTCATAAGCCATCACTTTATCAAAGGTTTATTAACACGATACATGTTATTGGTTATAAAAATTAACCTAAAAATCCTAAGATTATTGCTCACCTTCATTCTAATGTTCTTCAAGCTCAAAATAAACTAGTGATTCTTGTTAAAGATAATAAAAATCCAACTAGGCCTCCTAATTACATCTTAAACTTTAAAAAATAACTCGCTCAAAGTAGTAGGATGAACCAACAAGTATCATAACAAGATCATCATGTAACTTAGTTTTTGACATGTATAACATGGGAAACAATATGCAATGTAGTCATGTAACATGTATTCCCACTTCTCTTCATGCTTCCCAACCCCATGCTTTCGTTTTCACCTCATCTTACTAAAAAATTTCAAAAGGAGTAGGATCTTGTCATGAAAATTTGTGCTATTGCAGCTAAGATCTCCCTTTATCAAGTGATGAACAATGTTTACCTACATGTACCATAGGATGCTCCAAGAGGCTTTGTAGAAAATCATGGTTTGACCTTTGGTGATACTGAATGATGTAGAAGCCTTATTAGAGTGTATGCATGCAACAAAGTTGGATATTGTTTTTTTCACAACATGATTTACCACCTTTGGAAGTTCAAAATAAATATGATTCCCTCATGATTAATAAAAATGGGATAAGGAATATCTTAATTAATAATGAATCAGGACTGAATGTTTATAGCATAAACATGTTGCCTATAATTAATATGGTACCTCTCTCATTCAACTTGATTATCTCTCTCTATTCATGTCTTTGATAATGTTGGTAGAAAATTTTTAGGTACAATCACATTACCTATTACAATAGGTCTATGACTCTACCCATGCCTATCCATGTCATGCTTAATAATCTCACATATAATCTTCTTGTAGGTAGATAATGGATTCATGCTATACAAGCAGTCCCTTCTACTCTTCATTGTATATTAAAGTTCATTTACAATAATAATATGTATAAATTGGAAATTTTGATAAGAACTCCAAAATTTTTTTACAAATAGAAGCACAATCTAAATCTCCCAAAAATTTTATAGTTTCTTTGTCAACAAAAGTGGATAAAGCATTTCCTATTGATAATATTCCTACACGTGAGGAGGTATTCTTAGAGGATAATTAGGGTTCACTAGACTTTACACCTTCCTATGTTGGAGAGTTTAAATTCCCTCCATTAGAACTTGAGACTTGAAAGGAATATTCAATGGTATCCACAAATTCTTCTTAACAATCTAATATTAATTTTATAGTTGGTTCTCTACTTTAAAAACAATTTCTAATTCATCTTCACCATATGGAATTGAGACTTATGACACTTTGTTTCCTCTTACAAAAATGGAGCTTATTTATGGTCTTGGTTTCCATATGTTATCTAAGATTAGATAAAGAGGCATGGTGCAAATGAACAAGGCATCAAAACTCTCATAGAACCTTACATGCATGAATTTTTGTTCAATATTTGTTGCAATCCTTCAAATCCCACCAAAGCCTCACTACAACCATCTCTCAATGTGAATGCCATTATCAACTTCTCATAAATTTCTTTCTTTAAATAATTCTATCTTAATTGAAGTTAGCTTTCCCTCTAGCATACCTTCATTTCACATCTTTTCTATGGATGATTCATTAGTTGAATTCATGAGAGATTATGATAATCTCTCTTGTAGTAATGAATTTCATTATTGTTTAAATGTTGAAGTATACTTTGGGAGAAAAGATGAATTAACACATGATCCTTCAAAATGACTGAATAATTCCCCAATCTGTTGGATGTTCCTGAAAATAATAGTTTTATTATAGGAGATAGAATTAATGTCTTGATGAATCCAAATAATCATGAAAAGCAATTAAAATTAGAAAATGATTAGATGTCAATGAACCCCATGAATTTTACATGAACTTATTGAACTACTTTCTTGGAATTATTTAGGTGTGCCTGGTATCAATCTTGAAATTGTTACACATAATTTATTATATGTTGCATCCCAATTCTGAGCCTATTCAAAAAAATAATCCCAAGGTTGCATTGTTGGTTAAGGTTGATATTGAAAAGCTCTTAGAAGATAGCTCTATCCATCCAATCATTTAGTCTCCTTGGATTTCAAATATTGTTGTTGTTGCTAAACTAGATAATTGTATTCAAATGTGCACTAACATTATATCCCTTAGCAAAGTATCCTTAGAATATGACTTCCTCTTCCAAATATTTACATGATTGTTGATTCCATTATAGATGTGAGCACATTGAAAACAATACCATATTCTGCAACATTGTTACAAAAAAAACATGGCAAAGATCGTATTTATAATTGCATAGGGGAAATTGGAATTTTCATAGCAAATGAAAGAGCATAAATGATTTGATAATATTATTCAAACACATAAATAGAATATATAATGAGAAACGTAGTTATGTAATGGGTAACGACATAATAGAGAAACCATCAGGTAACCTTACAATGGACAATGGAATAGTTATGATAGAATAGGTACACTAACAATTTCATGGTTTTCTATTGCAGGGATGAGAATATCAACCAATTATTGAGCATTCACCTCTTTGTTATCTAGGTGGTCCTAGAGAAATTTCTTCAAACACATTTATTTTCTTCTTTAGATTCTTCATAGAAAATAATATTCATTTTTTATCAATCCACTTAAGAAACTATAATGTGGTGAAAATCAGGGATTCCACCATTGAATGTAGTAAAACCACTAATTTTGTTTAAGGACCATTACATTAGGGAAATATAGAAGTTAGATTTATATCTAAGCCTAATAGATCTAGATTTTAATCTAATTCCAAGTGGGGTTTTAAGTGTGCCTCTTCTTTCCCTTGAGTTGAATTGAATTGTTGAAGATGCTAAAATTAGGGTAAATATACTAGAATTGAAGTAATTATGCACAAATAGTAAGCTACATTCCTCAGATCGAGCCACAAACCTAGATCTAAGGAATATGAGAGTATTTGAAATTGTTCCTAGAGGGAGCTCCTCATTTGTCCGGACTAGGATGGTGGTCGCTCCGGTCTTCCACATTATTTACACTCCAAAGGAGGACCTGTTTGTTATTGTAAATAAAGACGATTATGAATATTGCAGCTCTGTACCTATTCCTATACACACTAGAGAAGGGAAATGGGTTTAGAATAAGGGTTTTCATAAGTCAAAAACTAGTTAGGAATTAACCTTGAATGAAATATTGTAAATAATGAAATAAATAATGGAAAGATATACCTCAGATCTACAATTACTAATAATGATGCTTTTCTTCTTGAATGTAATCACATATGTTATGAAATGGAATGAACATGACAAAACCCTAATCACACACACATACTTGCATGTGAATGATGTAATTTGCTCCACAATAATTGAATGAAGAACATGTAGCCTTGAAGACCTCTGAAAGTGCTTGATGATGAATTCTTCAATGCTTGAATGCTTGATTACTTGGATAAAATTATCTTAATCAAATGTCTTTGTCTATGAGATCCTAGGTCAATTTACTAATTAGGCTGACCTCCAATTGTCATACAAAGCCACCAATTTCATTTCCCACTGGAGAGATATGTCTCTTCCCTCTCTTAAAAAATGGGTCCAATTGAGGAGGACTAAGGCACTAGCGCCCTAATCCTCCTCAATTAGGTACCAAAATTAAGGCCTAGAGAGGAGGACACCCCTCTCGAGAATCATTTGGTAGGTGTATATGGCATAAAAACTAGAGTTAAGACACCAAAAAAAACTAGATAGGAGATGAGAGTGAGACACGCTAAAGTACCTGTGCATAAACATGAGGTGTAAATTGGCCTGGTGACAATTTACGATGCTACAAAAACCATAGATAATCAATCACTCATGCTTGTAGTGGTGTGAAAGAGAACACATGCATGAAAAAATAATAAGAGATTGGCATGAAAAAGAATGTGTGTCGGAGGTGAGAAGAAGATGAATCCGTCAATGAATCTATAAGCAATAACACTTATTTCAAATGGATGATTTAATATTGTAAAACAAAGAGGTGTATGCATGATGTTGTTGTGAGGAATGAATGAGAGATGATATCTAGTAGTATTGTAGTGGTTGTCCCTAAAATATTTCTTTTGAAGCATTAAATTTTTATTGGAATAATATTCATGTGAATCTCTTTAATCATTATTTTTTGAATATATTAAAGGAATTACTCTATTAAACACTTATTTTTACTATTAGGGTTTGAGTGCTAGGTGACAACATAGTTTTTGTTCCACTTGTTTATTTCTAGAGCCACTCCTATCTCTTTATAAAATGGCTTCCACTTATTTTTATGACACAATTATTACACCCATTTTGAACTGAAGATAAGGGTAGTTAGCTCTATTATAAGACTAAAGGTGGTCTTGTTTCATTCCCAATGGCTTCTTCGTATTATTTCATTCAATTTAGATTAATAAGTTTGATTTGATTTGATTGACCATTGTGAAAATTTTAGGGGAAGTTTTTCAGTTGCCCCCTCAGAATTTATTACAAGAGAAGCTCAACACACAATGACCAATAGTTATTTATTTTGTAATTGGATTGAGTTGAAGAAGATGATTGTAGGCACTAAGATGAATAAAGGTATTCCATTATTTTTTGTTGTGTGCTGAACACAAGGGTATCTTTTAGTAATTATATTTATATTATCTTTGATAATTAAGTACTACTAAAAGTATATTTGTTTCTCTTGTTGGTCGTGAATGCTAATATGGTTAACTATACTCTAGAGTGGATTGCCTTTGTTATTGTTCAAGAATTTTTTGTATGCAAGTGGTTAGATACTATTAAAAGATATGGGCTACAAGATTATTTTCTGTGTTGCTTAGACTCTTAGGGCCATCTTTTCTACATCTAATAATGTCTTCAAATACTTATTTGAGCCATCAAATGGATAAAGTGTAATAGGATCATATGGTAGGCTAGTGGTACTGAAGGTTGGAGGAATTTTCATAATATCAAGTTAGCTTATAAGTTTTAGATCAATTTTTGTATAGGAGGAATACATTTTTTCTTTCCTTTTGCTTTCCATTTTTTATGCTGACAAGTTTGAAGGATGCATATATTGTGAAGTTTGTTTCTCTGAAGAAGGTGAGATATTTGGTAGAATCAATATGGATTATTTCCTAGCGAGTTCACGAGATTGTAATCGATAATTATACTCCTCCAAGAGTTAGGAAATAACTTGACAGACTTGTAGAATATAGCTCAATATGAATTGTTGTCCAATTATTTAAGAATCTGTGATTTAAAAGTTCAAGGACATTGTGGTTCATAAAATCTAAAATTAAGCTCAGAACTACACACTTTTGAGGATGACAAGGGAACTTGATGGAGTTCTAGCTAATTTAGGATTTGTTTCTACAAGGAAAGAACTTCTCAACCATATGTATTTTATTTAATGTAATCAACAAGTTTTCTTATGCAAGCCTTAAGTGATGGGCCCTTGAAAAGACGATTTAAAAAAAAAAAATAGAATACTTTTGCAAGCACAATGCAAATTAAGGGGTGAGTTTTAGTTTCTTAAAGTATCTATTGATTAGGTAGACAATATATAGTTTTGATTAGACTAAAGGCGGGATAGGCCCATTACCGATACATAACCACTAAATAGGCACACAAGGGGAGCTCACAAGTAGTGAGATCACCAGAAACACAACAACCAAAAAAGATAGCCCCTTTTTGAAGAGGATACTTTTGACTGGAGCATCGAACCAATGGGAAAAGATCTCTAGGAAAAAAAAAATGACCTAATCACAACAAAGGGGTTTTGGAGGACCTTGAACCAACTACTAATAAAAACCCCTTGCATTGGAACAAAGTAGTCAAGGGAGGAGAGGTCGCACATCGGGTTTTGAAAGGCATCCCAAAACCTTTTACCTGAAGATCCACTACAAATAACACTTTTCATAGAAAGGAAGAAAGACAAAACCCCAACCCCATAAAAAACAAAGCCACTGCAGACACCATAACATTGATTACCTCAAAAGATCCATGCTAGATTGCCTTGAAATAGAACCGTAATCCATAGAATGATCTTTGTAAAAACCTACAACAAAGATCCACACAAACACGGGAGCCACCTACATAGGCTTAGAAGCAAAATCCACAACACAAACAAAAGCAGTAGCAGACACCTCAAGAGGAGCTACAACACACATATAGAATCATGGAGAAAAAAGGACCCAAAATCTTCCCATAGGAACAGTTAGAAGAGAATGAGGAGACATAAGAATCGAAACAAAAACCCTCCATGAAAAAGGTAGCACCCTAAAGAAATCATAATTCACCAACAAGGTGGAAGGGAAGGGAGCAGAGCCCTCTCTAGATAAATGCCTAGAGGGTACCCAACCCTTAGCACGCAACCACCTCTAACCCACACTAGCCAATGAATTTTGAACCTCACCAAGAGAGCCATCTTTTGTAGAGAGTTGTTCAGGCTCCACAGCTCCAAAGACCTCAACCCATCCACATAACAGCAAAAGAGTGAGAAAAAGGGTCACAACCTTCTAAGGCCCCCCACGAAGGGAGACCCAATCACAGAAAACCCACCACAAAAAGCGAGCAAGACCCCAAGCAAGCAGCCACTCCAAAAGCACCCACAGGGGCTTCGCAGAAACCCAAAGCAAGGAAAAGCAAAGACAGACGCGGCAAGGAGAAGTCTCTGAAGGCACAACTTGCAACTACCAATGGATAGAACCCATAGATTATCCAAACACCACAGGGGGCCATTAGCACCAGCAGGGAGCAGGAGAGCCGAAAGAGAGGGGAGGAAAGAATCACCCCCGCAAAGTCCAACCACGAGGCCATGCATAGCAATAGGGCCGTTAGGGCGAACACCATGCGGTAGAAAGATCAAGGCACCCGAAAGCCCCCCAACAGCATAGCAACCAACCACACAGACTGGGGGAAGAACAAACACACCCAGATCCATGGAGTCCAGGAGGCTAGGCTCAGCAATCCATGGCCAAGGAGGCCACCAATAGTAGAAACGTCCAAACCCACCAGCTAGAGAGAGCTGAATAAAATGCCACTTCAAGGTAGAGGCAAGCTAAAAAGAAGGGGACCGAGGCTACCCACATGCCTCCGCCAAAGGAAATCCACGCAGGGCAGGGCACAAACAAAACCAAGCCCGACGCATGGAGTAACCACCATGGCCGGAACCCCCCCTCCCTTCAGCATCAGCCTCACCATCGGCCTCAACGTCTTCCCCTATCTCCCTTGCTCTCTGAAACCCTAGCACCAGTCCCGCTCTCCATGAAGGACTAACATTGTGTTGGCGTACGTGGACTCCAGCTGGACTCCACTAATCTTCCCTGCCTCCGTATCCTAACTACTCCAACTACCGCATTCACTCCACCTTCTCGAGTCTTTTTCAACTCTTTTTGATGCATCTAGATGGTTAGGTTTCTTATGCACGTATTCTAGAATCTTTTGTTAATTTTTTTTTTCTTTTTTTGGCTGTGAATAGGCTCTGTTTTAAAGAGAGCAGAATGTAATACTTTGTTTTATGAATGAGTGTATAATGCAGAAAGGAATCATGGGCAGCTCTGTTTTGTGAAGATATTTATATAAACTGTTATATAATATGTTTTTGGTAATAATATAAACTGCTTATCTGTTATTATATTGTTATTATATCACTGTATTTCTGTTGTCTTGTGTTCTTTCTCCCCTACAAAGTGGTATCAGAGCAGGGAAATCAGGGCAAAAGTTGCAGATAAAGGCAAATAGAGAAGGCAGTCAGTCTGCAAGCAATCATTTCTATGAGGTGAAGTTGTTGAAGGTAATATTGATGTGTGGAGAAGACACAAAGGTAACAAAGAACTTCTTGTTGTTGAAAGTCAACATAGCTACCAGATTAAAGCTACTAGATACATATTGTTGCTGATAAAGAAGGAGAGAAGCTGCCATTATTCAGAAGTGCAAACTAGTGAGGAAAGTCAAAGTTTTTAATTAAGGTAGAAGGGGCTAATGTAGAAACAAACAGAGAACCCTACAAAGGCAAAGTTTTATTCTGAAAAATTATGGCAGGGACAAGTGGAAGTATTTCACAACCACAGATTCCAATTTTTAATGGCAAAAATTATGACTATTGGAGTATTAAAATGAAAATTTTATTTTGCCCCCAGGGCATTTGGAACTTTGTTGAAAATGAGTTTCCTGAACCACCAAATCAACAGGTATATCAAGCACTTTCACAAGCTGAGAAAGATTTGCTAGAGGAAAACAAGAAGAAAGATGCAAAGGCACTATTTTTCATTCAACAAGCAATGGAAGAATCAATCTTTCCAAAGGTTGCAGCTGCCACAAGATCAAAGCAAGCATGGGACAGTTTGCAAACAACATACCAAGGCAGGCAAGGTAATAATGACAAAATTACAAAAACTTAGAAGGGATTTTGAAAATCTGCAAATGAAGGACTCGGATTCAATAGATTCATTTTTCACTCATGCAATGTCAACAGTAAATCAGCTAAGGTCCTATGGAGACATTATTGAAGATCAAAAAATTATAGAGAAAATACTTAGAAGTCTGCCTACCAAGTTTGATGCAGTTGTAATAGCCATTCAAGAGGCCAAAGATCTTGCTCAACTATCAGTAGATGAATTAATGGGGTCACTCTTAGTGCATGAGCAAAGAATAAATTGATCAAGGACATCATCATTGGAAAATGCATTCAAGACTCAACTTTCTTTTGGCAAAACAAGAGGGAGATCAAATCACAGCAGAGGTAGAGGGCGTTTTACACCAAGGGGAGGAAGAGAAAATACACAATTTGAAAATAGAAGACCAGCTTCGAGCCCACATGCCCATTCTACACCAACAAGAGGAAGGGGGAGTAGCCATTCTCATAGCCATCATCAAGGAGAAAGGTATGATAAATCAAACATCCAATGTTATTATTGCAATAAATTTGGGCATTTTGCATCATAATGTAGAAAAAAACAATATGATATAAATAAGCAAAAGACACATTTTACAAATGAAAATCAGACAAACACTAATGAGCAAGACACCATATTGATAACATGCAATGTAACACAAGAGAGTTCCAAAGAATTATGGTTCCTAGATAGCGGTTGTAGTAATCATATGAGTTGTAATAAGGAGATGTTTGTAATAATGGATGACTGAGTAAAATCAGAAGTAAAATTGGGAAATGATTAACGAGTTTCAGTAATGTGCAAAGGGTCAATTAATATAAGAACCAAGCAAGGTGAAGAGAAGCATATTTCTGATGTATACTATGTTCCTGGATTGCAACACAACCTCATAAGCATTGGACAACTAGTGCAAAAAGAATATAGAATATACTTTGAAAATGGTGAATGTGTGATTCTAGACAAGAAACCAAGCAATAGGCTGATTGCAAAAGTAGAAATGACAAAAAACATGATGTTTCTATTAAGAATTCAAAGTGAACTATTTGTAGAGACACAGGGATTGCAAAAGGTTGTTGAATTAGCTTTCAAACCCTCATATCAAAATGAAACTTGGTTATGACATTTAAGGCTTGGGCATTTAAACTTCAAAGGGTTACAATTGTTATACAAGAAGAAAATGGTATATGGGCTACCACCAATAGAGCCACTTAAGACCACATGTGAGAGTTGCATATTGGCAAAGCAACATAGAAAACAATTTCCAGTTGGAGACTCTTAGAGGGCAAAACATCCACTTGAGATAGTACATTCAGACCTTTGTGGACCTATGCAAACACCTTCCATAAGTGGAAAGCTTTATTTCTTGACATTCATTGATGATTTCAACAGAAAAGTATGGGTTTATTTCTTGAAATATAAATCAAATGTATTTGCTGTTTTTAAGGAGTTCAAGACAAAAGTTGAGAAAGAAAGTGGATACTATATTAAAACATTGAGAACTGATCAAAGTGGAGAGTAAATATCAATTGATTTTCAGAATTTTTGCAAAGAAAATGGCATAAATAAACAACTTACAGCAAGATATACTCCTCAATGAAATGGAGTAGCTGAGAGAAAGAATAGAACAATTATGGAAATGGCATGAAGTATGATAACAGCAAAACGTCTACCAAATGAGTATTGGGCGGAAGCGGTTGCATGCTCGGTATACATATTAAATAGGTGTCCAACAAAAGCAGTGATAAATAAAACACCAGAAGAAGCCTGGAGCAAAAGGAAGCATAACATATCACATTTAAGAGTTTTTGGTTGTGTGGCACACTCCTTGATACCTCAAGAGTTGAGAAAGAAACTAGATGATAGAGGAGAGAAGTGCATATTTGTGGGATATAGTGAACAATCCAAGGCATATAAGTTGTACAATCCTATCACAAAGAAGTGGATTATAAGCTGTGATGTTGAGTTTGTTGAAGATGAAGCATAGGATGGCAGCATAGACAAAACAACTACAGTTGCAGCTAGTGTTCCACAAGAGAATGAAAAGAATGAAACTCAAGTTGAGAATCCTACTATACAAGCAAATGTACCTACAACACCTTCTAGAGCACCTAGCACTCTAAATGCTACAACACCAGCAAGTAATAACAGCAGTGAATCTTCTAATCCAACCCTTGCATCACTAAGATCAAGATCCATAAACACTTCAAAGAAGACACGTAGTCTAAGGGAGATTTATGATGAAATCCAAGAGACTGAAAAATGATGATATATGCACTAATTTTGCATTCTTGATACAAACTAATCCAATTTACTTTGAAGATGTTGTTAAAGATGACAAATGGATTGCAGCCATGGATGAAGAAATCCAATCCATTGAAAATAATCAAACTTGGGATCTAGTTGAGCTTCCTAAAGACAAGGATGTGATTGGAGTTAAGTGGGTTTACAAAACAAAGTATAATGCTGATGGAAAAATAGAGAAACACAAGGCAAGACTAGTGGCTAAAGGCTTTGCATAACAATCGGGTATAGACTACAATGAAACATTTGCACCCATGGCAAGATTGGATACAATAAGAATGGTCTTATCTGTAGCAGCTCAAAACAAATGGAAATTTTTCCAAATGGATGTTAAATCAGCATTCTTGAATGGCATTTTAGAAGAAGAGGTGTATGTAAATCAGCCACCTAGTTATGAAATTTTGGGACGAGAACATAAGGTATACAAACTGAAAAAAGGCCCTATATGGTTTGAAACAAGCTCCTAGAGCTTGGTACAACATGATAGATTCTTATTTTGTGAACAATGGTTTTGGCAAGTGTGGCAATGAACCAACTTTGTATGTCAAAGTGAATGATAAAAAAGAAATCTTGATAGTTTGTTTGTACGTAGATGATTTGATATTCACAGGTAATATGTCCATTGACTCATTCAAGACAACCATGAAAAATAAATTTGATATGACTGATTTGGGGCTCATGAGATACTTTCTTGGCATGGAGGTAAGTCAAACTGATCAAGGCATTTTCATATGTCAAAGCAAGTATGCTAATGATTTGATGAAGAGATTTAAGATGACAAATGTGAATCCAGCACCTACACCCGTTGCATTGGGTTTAAAACTTAGCAAGGATGACAAAAGTCCTAGTGTTGATGCAACTTTATTAAAAAGATTAGTTGGCAGCCTCATGTATCTAACTGCCACAAGACCGAACATTATGTATGGGGTTAGTCTTATTTCTAGATTCATGGATAAACAAAAAGACACATTGGAAAACTAGGAAAAGAATTTTAAGATATATAGCTGGAACAAAGAGTTTTGGGATTTTATATACATCTTCAGATGACTACAAATTGATTGGATATATAGATAGTGATTGGGGAGGTAGCATAGATGATAGAAAAAACACTTCCAGACATGTCTTTCATCTTGGTTCCAGTGCTATCTCTTGGGCATCAAAGAAACAACCAATTGTTACCCTCTCATCAGCTGAAGCAGAATATGTTGTAGCCACATCAACAGCTTGCCAAGTAGTATGGATGATGAGAGTACTTTCAAATTTGGGGCATCAACAAGAAGAACCTACTAAAATCTATTGTGATAACAATTCTGCAATTGCTTTATCTAAAAATCATGTTTTTCATAAACGTAGCAAGCATATTGATACAAGATATCATTTTATTCGAGAATTGGTGAACAATGGTGACATATATCTTTAGTTTTGCAGGTCCAATGAACAACTACCAGACATTTTCACAAAGCCACTTGCAAAGAATGTTTTTGAACACCTCTAAGAAGGAATTGGTATTGTAGACATATATGACAGTGAAGATTAAGGGAGAGTGTTGGCGTACGTGGACTCCAGCTGGACTCCACTAATCTTCCCTGCCTCCGTATCCTAACTACTCCAACTACCACATTCACTCCACCTTCTCGAGTTTTCTTCAACTCTTTTTGATGCATCTAGATGGTTAGGTTTTTTATGCACGCATTCTGGAATCCTCTGTTGTTGTTTTTTTCCTGTGAACAAGCTCTGTTTTAAAGAGAGCAGAATGTAATACTCTGTTTTATGAATGAATGTATAATGCAGAAAGGAGTCATAGGCAACTCTGTTTTGTGAAGACATTTATATAAACTGTTATATAATATGTTTTTGGTAATAATATAAACTGTTTATCTGTTATTATATCACTGTGTTTCTGTTGTCTTGTGTTCTTTCTCCCCTACACATTGTTGACATTCCATTTTTCAATAATTAAAAGTATATTCTCCAATATTGTTTTAGGCAACATATAGAACAATATATAGTTATAGACAATTATGTCTTACAATTATATTTCTCAATTCTCCTTTATATTTATTTATGTTATTCATGAATTAATATCAAACATTTACCTTTTCTTCATTCATTACAGGACAAGAGGTAAGAACTAGATATCCACAAATGGATGAAAACAAGTGATTCAATATTGCCCGAAAACATATCAGAAAAAAGAGTGAAAAGTGAAAAGAAATGACAAATCCTTTAACTAATATTAGATTTACAACTATAACATCTAATACAACATTCATAAATTTCCAATAACCTAAACAACAAAGTAGTTCAATGATCTCCCACAATCCACCTCATTAAATAAATATTTTTACATTTTCATTTCCAAACCATCGATATTAATTATCCTCACTTTTACAAAGCTTTCTTTGGATAGAGATATTCAATTTCTATTCACAATTGTGTATAACTCATAAACAAACAATTGACTCACATGGATAAGTTTTTTCTACGAGTGTCTAGAATCTTCTGTAGATAGTGATGGTACATTATGTCTTTTACTTAGCTGTGTGGGCGCAACAACAAAAACGTCGCCATGACTAAAGTTAACGACAATCTAATATTTACAAAGAAGATAAAAGTCAAGAAAGAAGAATGCATATCAGATGGCGAGCTGCGAAATTTTCTCCCGTCTACACGACAAAATATTCGTTTTATTGTTGGTTTTACCAGCCTACAGTTTCCATATTAAAATATTTACGCTTAGGGAAAAATAGACTTGAATTAATTACTGTCAAGGAAGTAGTAGTATAGTATGAGTGCATAATTGGTAGAGACTTTTCTTTCACTCGAATTATTTAAATATTTTTTTCAGAATGGGACTCTTTAAGAGAGGAATATAATTGAACATTTTCTAGAACATTATCTTTGTTTTTATTTATATTATTTTTTAATATTATTTTCTATCTTGATGTGATTCAAAAAATATTTTAAAATAGAACATTGATGTTAAGTTTGACCATTTAAATTAATATATGATTATTAATTCTTTGAAAAAATATATTATAAAGATCTTTTATAATAAACGTTTACTAAAATTATGTATAACTTCACGGGCATAGTATTATAAAAAGTTTTCATAAATACATTAATATTATTAATAGTATGCACATTCAAATTAAAAAGTAATTGATTGATAACACATTAAAAAGTAAAATATGATAAATGTTACATTAAGAAAGGAGGTATCAACTTAAATCTTTATAGCACTCTCAAAAGTCGTTCATGTTGTTTGGAGCCTAATCCCCATTCATCCACCCTCAAGACATCTTCTTCCATTATCAACAATGTAGAGCAAGCCATTGGGGATTTATCAACCATGCAAGTAGTTGACCCATTTTCCATTAGCGCATGCCATGTGATCCAATAGTTGTACATTAAATCTTAGGCTTGTTTATCATTTAAAACCTCTAGACTATGTCAAATTTTTTTGCACACTTAATTACACTTATCAATTGATTGCCTTTGTCAAGTTTCTTTACACACTAAATTACGCCTATCAAGTAAATGCCTTTCTCACAAAGAAATTTATTTCCTGCCCCAATCCCAATTTGGAAGTTGAAGATCTCAAGTACCCATTTTTCTTTGTGCTATTCAACTCTAGCAAGGATGCAATTTAAGTGAAGAGGAAAATAGTGATGAATTTGGATGGACAAGCCCATCTAGTATATCTAAGCATGAAGAGCCCTCCTAAAGTGAAAATAATTGTGTAGCCATAGACATTGGAGTTCATAAAACTAAAGAATAAAGTTAGCTATAGTTTACATCAATGGGGTTCTGGATGACATTAGGAAGGGACCACCCCTCATTAACATTATTCTTTTCGTTCTCTTTATCTCCATTCTTTGCAGGTGAAATTGCTAGAGCTAGCAGAGGGAGCCACTTTGAAGAGTATAGCCAATCACCACCACCACTAGCTAATGACCATCTATTGCCACCACTATTAGATGACCCTGTCCCACCTATAGACCACCCGAAGGTAGAAATTCTACATCAAGGAGAGGAAGAGCACTATTAAGATAAAAAAAAATTGTGAGTAGGGTGGCAACAAGGATCCAAATATATAGGGGACTAAGAATGTTGACCCAAAAAATCTGATCATGAATGCGACCGTGAAGCAAAGAATGATTGCGAGAGGCAAAATTGTCTTGGGGGAACTTGGCCATAGTGCAAGGGACATTTCTTGGTGATCCAATAACTTCTAGAGGTGGGCCACCTCGAGAGTCACTTTATTCCCTCGAGCTTGAATCTAGAGTCGCACATTGTTACAAATTGAAGCTTCAATAAAAAGAAAAATAGAAGTATCAATAAAGTTGTGAGAAAAATAATAACATTTCTACCATTAAATAATTAAAAAAGATTCTCCATCCTAAAATAATACCATATCTAGGTATACTTGAAGGGAATGTGCTCGACCAATAACCTAAGAAAACCATGTGCCAATAAAAAGGTTCTATAACTTGAACTTGGCAAAAGAAGTCATGAATCTAACTCCATAAATGTTGAGCATGATGGCAAAACCAAAAGTGATGTTTGAAAGATTCAAGTTGGTTGTAGAATGGACAATGAGAGTCTAGAATCCCCATATGCCTAAGGTGAGAACTCACGAGAGAGCCTTAGAAAAGAATACACTAGGAAAAATGGACAAGCTTGGGCTCAATGACAACTGACCAAACATTATGAAAAGGTCATTGACAAATAGATAGAGGTGACTACAAATGCCATCGTAAATTGAGAACATGCACTATGGGAAGGTGCATAGAGAGAAAATGATAAAATAAATTTGGCTTATAATTACAAAAGGCAATGTTAGGATGCCAATCCTTCCACCAAGGTCTAATAAAGTGAATGTCATGTTTATGTAACATACTCAGAGGTAGAGTTGACACAACTATGTCAAATGTCTCTCAATCAAGTCATACAAGACAATACTGGATTTCCAAACCTTCCCAAGAAGGAAGATTCATATTAGCTCTGGAAAACAAGTCATTAGGCATATAAATGTCCTTATTATGAAACCACAATTAACAAACCCAAGGAACACAAGCTAGGGGAACTCTTTGAATCTAAAGGAGAGGATAAGACCAAAGATTATGCTGGTTCAAAGATAACGCATCTCAAAAACCAAGGCCGACCCACCAAAGCTAGGACTTAATGGCTTCCCAAGCATGCCAAATAATTTTTGGAACAAAAGTGTCCTCAATATGGGTATCCTCTTTCATAAAAATAATGGTTTAAAAGCTATTCGCATTCTAGATAGGCCACTTGGCTAGAAAACCAAAAAAAATATAGTGTGTGAAAAGAATCTTCTAGGCCTCATTACTAGAGATTACATGCACAATCCATTTTTGGCATAAAGAGCCACCACTTGTCTCCAAGTGGAACAGAGCCCAAGACCACCAAACTCATGTGGGAGGCATAAAAAATTTCAATAAATGCATTAAAAACTCTTATGATCTTCAAAAGAAGACCACAAAAAATCATAAAGGAACTTTTATAGCTTCATATAGGAAGCTAAAAGTAATTGATTGACAACAAATTAAAAAGTAAAATACAATAAATGTTAGGTTGAGAAAGGAGGTACACACTTAAATCTATGTAGCACTCCGAAAATCCATTTCATCTTTCTTGGAGCCCAATCTCCATTAAACCCACCCTCATGACATCTTCTTCCATTATCAACAATACTAAGTAGGCAATTGGGGATTTATCAACCATGCAAGTAGTTGAACCATTTTCCATTGTTGCATGCTATATGAGTCGATAGTTGTACTAAATCTTAGGATTGTTTGTGATTTAAAACCTTTATATTTTGTTAAATTTATTTGCACAATAAATTACACCTATCAACTGATTGCCTTTCACATGGGTATTCCACAACTTGTTCATTCAATTTACCCTTGTACATGATTAGAACATATTTGATTTTAGTTTTACTTAGCTTAGTTTGCTTCCAATTCTCAGTCAAGGTTTTCTTTTACTTTTGTTTTTAATTTTTCTTTTCTTTCTCTCTTCCCTTTATTCTCTAGATTGGATATCCTTTCTATCATAGGTTAGTTTTCTTGAGGGTAGTTTAGGTTTACTTCATGTTGGGTGCATTAGGTTTCCTTAGAATGGTCGATTCCTCATCCTTTTGCATTAGTTTGTGTTAACATTTTAGCTTTGGTCTTCTAGGCCAATGACATGTTTCCATTTGTTTCTTTGATATCAACTAAGGTAGAACACTACATCAATGATTACCACATTGTTAGCTCTTTTGGTTCAAAATCATTCATTTTGAAAATGTTGTTGCTCATTATATCACACCATCAATATTGTGATAATTTTGCATTTTAAATTTAATTATTTTCTTAAGTTGGTTTTGGTCATCAAAGGGAAGTTATTCCAAGTGAAAAATTTAAAGTTTTACTTCAATGACCATTGTAATGCTCACACTTGTGATAAGCTCTATTTCTTATGAATATAAATGTAGAATCAACAATCATACATGAAGTTTCTCTCTTAAATGAAAAAAAAGGATTATAAATATGAATATGATTTAGGGAAGATATGAGGAATTCTACTAGGGCTATAGATTCCTGACTACCAGTAGAATGTAATATTCATGAGAATTTGAACGATAACCTCATTGGGGCTATTGACACCTGACTGACAATGGGGTAATACTATGTTACTTTTGGAGCCAGATTCATCTATTTAGCTTTTCATAATTTAACAATGATACCTAAACCCTCTATAAGCTATAATGGACTCAATTGTGCACACTTAGAAAATCCAAACAAGGTGGCTTGATTCACTCTATAATTTTAATTTTACCTTAAGTGTGTCTTTTTGTCACTTGGTCTAATTTGTGGAGGTTAACCATAGATTCTAGATTCGATCTAGATTTTAATACTTGAAATGTTCAGGAACATTTCTCCAGCCAGGTCACCATTTTTGTTCCTTGCACAAACACCTCATCCATGATAGGGATCCCCTCTATTTTTGCTCACTTTGCCAAAGTCTTGCATCAAAATT
This sequence comes from Cryptomeria japonica, assembly GCF_030272615.1. Lineage (NCBI taxonomy): Eukaryota > Viridiplantae > Streptophyta > Pinopsida > Cupressales > Cupressaceae > Cryptomeria > Cryptomeria japonica. Next base: position 237,006,301 of record NC_081407.1, on the reverse strand, counting down.
TACTCATATGGGGATTGGAAGGAGAGAAATTGCACACTCAAGATTTATCATTAAGCTTGAGGATCAATGAGAGGTAGAGAGTTCATGTAGAAAAGTGTCAGTTTGAGAAAACTTGATGCTATGAGCCCTACACCAATTATGAGCTAAAAATCACTTTACAAAAAAAGGTACTAGTTTGCAAAATAGGTGGGAATTTTGAGGACCAAATGAAACATTAGAAACTGACATGAAGCATTGGTAAACTTGGAATTTTGAAGAGTCATATGACATTAATGAAGAACCCCGAGTGAGAAAAATGAGAATTTCCCATTAAGCTTAAATCTTAATGGGATTTGTCTTCAAAATGTCCAATTGTGCAAAACTCAACCAAAGAGGGTTCCTTAGAAATATCAAAATCAAGCAATCAAATAGAATTTGGGTTCAAAATTGGATAAGGGAAATGGTTTAGGAATGAAATGAATACAGTACAAAACGTAGCCTAAACTTGGCCTAGAGTTGAAAATGGGAAAAGAAAAAGCATAGAGATTATTGAAGGAGTTAACAAAAAGCATAAGTTAAGAAAACAAAATTGGCTAAAACTAGAACATTGGAAAAGGAAGGGTATTAGGATTTTATCCAAAATCCCTTCCAAAAGTCTAATTTCTCAAAGCCTTTCCTAACCCCAAGTTTCCAAAACATGTCCCAAAGACCAAGTTTCACCCCAAGTTTCCAAAACATGTTGTAAATACCAACTTTGGCCCTAAATTTCCAAAACATGTTCCAAATATCAATTTGACCCCAAATTTCTAAAACATGTTCCAAATACCAAGTTTGATCCCAAATTTCCAAAACTTGTTCTAAATACCATGTTTGATTCCAAATTTCTAAGACATATTTCGATTCCCAATTTCGACCCCAAATTTATGAAACACGTGTCAAATCCAAAGTTTTGACCTAAAATTCCAAAACATGTACCAAATCCAAGTTTTAATCCCAAATTTCCAAAAAATCTTTTTGTAGGTCGAATTCCAAATTCCCTTCGAAACACCAAATTTCTATACCTTGGCTTCTTGCCATGTTTTCTATGGCACATGTATAAGTGTGAGTTCTTTAAGGTGCAAGAATCTAAAGTTAATGCAAAACACATTTATGATCAACTAAATTCTCTGAGAATAAGACAATGGGATGACATGAACATACAAATGTGTGCATATGCAATGACTATTCTTGTGTATAATATGAATGCAAAATGTTGGAGATGATTAAATATATAGATGCTTATGGGATTGTTTATTTCATTTACAATAGGGGAATTATGAAAATATTATCATGTTGATGATAATATGAGTACATCTTGGCCCACGATGATGTTTAAAGTATTAACCTCGATAAACCTTTAACATGCTTATTTTTTATCATAGGATAAATGTCTCCAAAGGGGACCAATGTTGAATATTCTTCTAAGGAGCTAGTACATGATTGATTATTTGAGGGGAGGCCAAGACTAATGTTACCTTAATGATGTTGAATGCAAGAAGAGTGAGAAGATTCATGATGAACATGTATGCAATGCATTAAATTAGATCGAATATGAATGATAGCTCATAAGAAGAGGAAATGTGTAACCAAAAACTATAACTTCTACGATGTTGAAAAGACAAAAAAAATTCTTAATTTCATGGTCTTGTGAGGAGAAATAGGTGGTTGTTATCTAAGAGATACTATAAGGGAAAAAAATGGTTTCAGGATTTTAGGAAGGACAACTAGACATGAAATAGAACATGATTAATTTTGAAATGGCAAATAATTTATTGTACAAATAGTAACTTTTTGGCTAAATTTAATATAATATTATAAAGCCAAAAGTTAGTTATTTCATCCTTTTGTGATAGGATACATGTTAATTTTTGTCCTTTTTCTATCTTTGGACATGTAAAATTTTGTCCTATAGTGGGATTAGTTGAGATTTATTAAATAAGGTTAGGTAAGGTTTCTAGTAAGGAAATATTGGCCTTTGAAAGGATTTAATCCTAGCCATTGATCCAAACTATAAAATCTATAAAAGGAGGCTTGCTCTCTCATTGTAAAGGTAGTAGAATTAGAGTAGAGTGGTTTCTATTGAGCAATAAATGTTTTTGATTAGGATAAAACATTTTTTCAAGGGGCTTAGAAACCCTTACAACCAAAGAGTTTCCATCGAATAATGGACAAGAATACCTTTCAGCAAACAACAAATTTTAGAAAGGACCTGAAACCTTCTGGACTTATGGGCACCTAGATCCCAGAACCAAAACACTGTACATAGATTAAATAAAAATTCAAAGAAGTCACAACCAACCAAACACCAGCCAAACATCAAGTGTAAAAAATTACAAAACAAGCTGGCCCAAGAAGAGGGTCTAACAAAAAAAAATAGACCTCAAAAAGAAAAAAATGATGGTTTTATGAGGCACCCTTAGACAACATGAATGGTTTTCCTAGGCTCCCATAACTTGTAACAGAATCTCTAGGCCACAAAAAACCACAAAGCCCAAGCCTAACCAAAAACAAACACAGGCCAAACTAGGCCCTTGAAAACTGCTAGCATCTAGCTTGTCCCTGGGAGAAACAAAAAACATAGGGTTTTTCTAGGCTCCCTCAACTTTGAGAGTTCATTTTACAAGGCTTCCATAACTTGTAACAATGGGTTTTTGATAGGCACCCATAGCCTTGATCTTGAGAATGAATAGAGCTGAGCACAATATACCCTCCAAGATCACGACCTCAATAGGTGATAAAGGAGAGAAAACAATTAAAAGATCATCCAAGTTGTTCCCATACAACCTAGAAACAAGGAACCATTAGCCTCCCACCATCACTTCCCAACCTTCACTGCAACACCCAACTCCACCTCAATAGGAGAAAGGTTATATCCAACACCATCCATCTCCACCTCAAAAGAAGATAGGCCACCTCTATAAGACAAAAAAAAGAAAACCGAGGCTACAGGGAAAGGGCCATCCCAAAGATGAAGCTTGCACAAATAGGGCTGGACTAGAGATGACATACCTCCATCAAATATTCAAAAATATCCATAGGGAACAAAAGGACCCAAATACATCTAAGATCTTGAGAAGAAACAAACAACCCGCTCTAGTAGATGCAACCCTGAAGAAAATGAAAGGCATAGAAAGAGGAGCCAATGCCCTCTAAAACTATAACATCTCCTTCAAACCAATAAACTAATGCCTCCACTATAGGAACACATGAGACAAGTAGTGTCCAAATAAGTAGAAACAACTGCTCAAAAGAATACGGGAATTGACAAAACCAACCAGTTCAAAGACCAATCAGGCACAATAGAGCAAACAAAAAATCGACCCTCGACCCCGGCAAGAGAAGGCAACATAGGAGAGATGGGAAGGAAAAGAAAAGACTCCTTGGACCAAGGGAAAGCTACAAAGCCACAAGCTAAAACCAAAAGTGGACCCCTCTAAAACCAAAGAGGAGTGGCTCTAAAAAAAAATATTTGGCCAGAAACAGGGAGGTAGGAAATCCTCTTCCAACAACAAAGAAAACCAAGCCCAACGAACAAGCCCAAAACCAAGCACACTGAATCCTTGAAGAGACTGGATACGAACAGATCTCCATCCCCTTCTCCATCTTCCTCAGAATCCCCAACCTCACCAGAAAATCTAGGGCTACTGCTCCACTCCATTCTCTTTTTTTCATTGAGCAAGAAATGTTGTAACCAACATTAGAAGCAATTAATAAAGCATTGAAGTATGGTGTTTTACCAATTATATTCTCTTGACTGTATGGTTCTTTTCTCTAATATTAGTTAAATTTCAATGATTTTAATGGTGAAGTGTGAATATATTTGAGGGATTTTTGGCTCATATAATTTGTATCTTGTTGATAATCAGTTATAGTGTATGGTTAGTCTGAACTTGATGTTGATATTAGTTTAATTGTGAATATTTATTTAAGTTTCACTAGAATCAGGTACTTGAATGTATGTTTATGGTCTAAGAACATTTGATTTTATTTGAAGATTGTACTAGTTCAATTGTATTAGGAGTCTATCTCTGATTAAATAAGAATCAGTTTGTGAGGAATGCGTCTATCTATAGCATCAATCATTACTATCATTTTTCAAAGGTCTTAGCTTAGTCTCTCTAAACCCTATCTTTTGATATTTATTTGATTAATATAGAAAGAAATCATCACTCAAAATTTACATATTAGATTCAACCAGCTTGTTAGATGTGTAATTCCCTTTATGATTACTAGCAAAATCACATCATTCATTAGGTTATCCAAGTATAATCAAGAACTGACATTCAAAACTTTGAGGTTGTCTCATTTGATCAACTCAAATAGCATATGAGATTCCCTTATTCAAGAGAGAATAGGTTACACCCAGTATATTTTATTCTATATTGTTAGAAACTGCAAACTTCTTCATCAACAAAAATTATCATGCAGAACTTGCATTATTAGAAATAAAATAAAAAAACTAAAACTAAAATCTAAAAAACTAAAAGAAAAAATCATGCAAGTGGGAGGAATTACTAAATATTCCAACATGACATATGTTTGCCTACATTCTTTCTAAATTTCAAGGTAATTATTTCCACTTTATGGCTTTATATATTGCGTACCAGGACACTATATATTGCATTAAACAAATCATAATTGATATTAGTATTAGTAATATTCATTAAAGATTATAATTTTTTACATACTAGTTTGTGCTTAAACATTATACCAATGTGACAACCAAGTCCGTAAACATATAACGTATGCAAATGAACTGATGCTATGAGATCCAAGTCCATGGTTGAGAACTAAATTTTATTGTGTCGATGGGGTAACTTTGTTTGATCTCTATCTTATTCTTATGATAGATCATAGACTGTGATTCAAAGAATTGATGCAAAAAAACTCAGACAATCAAATCTAGAAGTAGCACACATACAACATTAGGTTTTTCAAATTTTTAAGCATTCATAGATTTCTACTACCTTGAACAATAATCACGGGTTTATTTGTTCTTCGGGGAGTGTCTTGATGAAGATGGACAACAACTTTAGGTTCTTCAGTTTTATAACCATTCACATGTATCATGTTGATCTATTTTGGGAAAAGGGATGGTTAAGGAGTCATAGAGGAAGACTTAATAGAGATAAAGTCATCAAGGTCTTCATCCAACATATCAAAGTCATCACTACTAAATAGCTCATCAAAGACACTAAAACTATTGTAAAAAAAATCTAACATATTTCTAATCTAAGAAAAGTAAATCTTGCAATGAAATGAACTAATGTAACAAAGCAAAGCATTAAATGACCCAATGCATGAAAGGAATTGTTTTTGTACTTCTCTCTCTCTCTCTCTCTCTCTCCTTTTTTTAATAAAAAATAAAATGAAGATAGGAATGCAATATGATGTAACTATGTGCATAAATAAATAAGAAGTAAGATACTAAGAGTCATGTTCACCAAAATGTGATGGCTAGAAAATAGGATAGGCCAACTAGGTTGAGAAACCTCTCTTCCAATCACATTAGAATATGAAGCCACCAAGAAATGAATATGATTGACTAACCCCTTATCCAAGAGAGTCAATTAAGTATCTATTCTCTTAGGGCTTCTATTATTTTGCTTCTTGGATGATGTCAATTGGAATGATACAAAAGGGTAGGCTTTTATGCTTCACTCTAAAAATGACCATGGTAGAAGTATGTAAGCTACAAATTAGATGCAAAAAGGAAATGGGAAGAGTGCAATTCAACTATGATGCAAATCTAAATTGTTTTTGGTGAGGATTGTTCACCAAAGATAACTGGTTCTTGAAACTAAGAAACTAGTTGAGATTTTAGATCTTGATTCTTGGAAGTGTATCTTAACTCTAGGATAAATTTGAGTTGATTCTGAGGGCACTATGGCACCTAGGATACCTTGCTCCAAATACTATCTAAGGCTGAAAATTGAGATCTAGGTTTGTGATAATGTCAGATGGCGGGTTCTTTTTCTGAAATCTAACCTAGACCTATAGTTGAACTTGTAACATAGAAAAAATGTTGTTTGTGTGGCTATATAGGGTCTTTCCTTTGTCAACACCTTGTTTTGGTGATTTCCACCTCCACAAATAGCCAATATCAAAACTGGAATTGTGTGTACTCTTGAATCTTAAGCATGTCTAAAATTACTACGAGCTATGTATGCATAAAATAGCCTAGAGATACACTCAAATGTGTTAGAGTAAATCCTTAAATGATATTGAAGATGATATTACATGAATCACATAACTTTAAATAATCAAACTTAGATTGAAAGCTTATATGTAGAAACATGAGAATAACATGAAATTATACCACTTCCAAAGGGGGAGATATAAGACAATCATAAGTCAATAATTCCCTATTATCATCCAACATCTCTTGAAGCTTCCATGTTGATGATAAAAAATGGATTGAAGTCTTGATGTTTATTGATTTTCCTTCAATTTACAGATCTTCACTTCATAGGATCTCTTAAAATTTTAGAGTTAATCTTTCATAGATTTTTTTCCCTCCTAAAATGAGATGAGATAAGTTGCCTTTTAACCTCACCAAGAATTTTTCGAGTCTAGAACTCAAACTAGGCTGATGCGGGAAACAATTTCTTCCCTAACTAAGCTAACCATTATGTGGTTCAAATTTGAGCCAAAATATTGAGGAGTGGGTGGATTTGATATGCTTTATCCTAGGAGAGGGTTGATCTACTCAATATGCTCCCTTCAATGTGGACCAAAATTTAAACCCTAGGCCCATAATTCCAAGGAAAAGCTAGGATTAAATGTAAACTGGGTTATGATGTTGGAGTAAGATATGAAAGACCACACATGCTAAATAAGGTCTCTGTAGGTAAAAACTAATGAGGAGATGAAATAATTACATGGCACGACTATGATTAAGGGCCCATGTAATATTTTATTGAGATTTGAATTAGGAGATGACTCATATCATTGAATAAAATATTAAATAAGTGCATAATCAAGTCCTTTAATGCATACTAGGATGAGACACACTAAAATGAGTGCTAAATAAGTGTAGAATTGGAGACCCTAGCGAAGGTGTATAATTTGTGATGCTACACAAGGTACTTCTTTCCACTTTATGGCTTTCTAAAATAAATACCAGCACACTATATATTGCATTAAACAAATCATTATGGATATTGTATTAGTAATATTCATTAAAGATTATAAATTTTCACATGCTAGTTTGTGTTTAAACATTATACCAATGTGATAACCAAGTCCTTGAATGCATAATGTGTGCACATGAAATGATTCTATAAGATCCAAGTCCATGGTTGAGAAATGAATTCCCTTTGTGTCGATGTGGTAACTTTTCGATCTTATTATCATGGAGAGTGATCTGAAATGTTGATACCAAAAACATTCACACAATCAAATCCAAAAGAAGAATAGATACAACTCCATTTGAATCAAATTGTTGAATAATATGATTATATAGGAGCAATAGGATATTCTATTGTGTTACTAAGGTCCATTTTTTTTGAATTATTCTATCCTTAATTAACATCATTCCTACAACTAGAATGGCCTTTGATATTTTAGGCCTCTTATAAATTGTACGTTGTGTCTAAAAAAAACATTTGCAATATTTGATGTTGCGAAACATAGGCTGTGTTGAGTACTCAAGTAGGAGTTTTACCATCACAAGGATGTAAATCATTAGCTAAAACCTAATTTATTTGAAATTATAAGGTTATGAATAGGTTATAGAACAAGGTAAAATACTTGTGGATTATGAAACCACAAATCAAAGACTATTCTATTGACATGAGATATGTCTTATAAACTATGCATGCCTTAGGAAAGTAAACTATGTTAAAATTAATTTCAAAGGATTGAAAATGATGGCTTAGAAAGTGAAATGCCCATAGATAATTGGACCAACTAAATTAAGATATATTTAAGTTAAGGGTTTGAACTAATTGAGAAATCTCATGCACAAAAAATAACACCAAAACTACACCATTCTCACTTCCATAAAATCCATCACAAAACCCAATTGTCATATATTATAAAGGTGAACCAAGTATTTATCATAAGCAAATGCACATGATGACACTTCCATGGAATTCATAATATCATGTCCAAAATATATATTAAAAAAAAATATTTTGCAAAGAATTCCCTTCCCTTAATCAGAAATAAACAAATTTAACAACTTTACTTCATAAAAAAATACTGTTTGCATGTGGCCATATTTCCTTGCAAACCACTTCACAGTTAGCTATGTCTGGCTCCTAAATATGCATTTCAATAAAATAAATAACACTCACTTCTCAATTAGCTACATATTGAAAACCAACACTAGAGAGACAGTTCCAAAGGTAAGAAACATAAGAGTATACAAATTTGTCATAGATTAGAAGTTACCTAAAATTATCTCAGACTATTGGTGCTTTTGCTGATCTTGCCCAAAAGTAGGAACAATCAACAACAATACCCAAAACACTAAAGGGTGAAAACAAAAATTACTCCCCATTTTCTATCAATATCTATTAATTCTTTTTGTCTCTTTCTCTTCACCCTTCACCATACTTCATTGTAATATTATTTGGTATTAAATGAGAAAGGTTTGTAAAGATAAGAAGAAGGGTGGGAAGGTGGGGGTGAATTGAGGTGCGAGTAGTATTCTTGTTGGAATGCTTATTTGATGTGATTGGTTCTAATTGCTTGGCTTTCATAGGAACAATTTTTTTTGATAAAGAAATGTCTAATCTTCGGGTGAGCTTGGGATTTTGATTCCAAGTATTTAAGAAATATTTCTAGAACTCTAATGAATCATTCTCCTACCTCAAGAGCTTCGCCAATCTTTTTGCTGCGAAGTTTAGGGAGGTACATGCTGACTTTACTGTGTAAATGGCTTTTCACATGTTTAAGTCTGATCAAAATGAAATAATTGGACCATCAAAATGAACTAATGAATGTTGATTTGTTGTTGCAATGTCATTTGTCGAAGGAAAGTTTCTAAATCTGCTAGCGATTGTAAATTTTGATCTTATTCTAATATGCAAGTTTTTAAGATTTCAAGCATTAAGTGTTTCAAGTTGTTAGATTTGTCAACTGTAGTTTTCAGACAATAGATTTTTATCAGATTTTTTCTCAAGCACCATAAATACTTCTGGTGGGTGATTCACACACTAAATTGTCTATCTACTAATTATTGTTGTAATAAATAAACATTGAGAGGGCAGGGGGGTCAATCATTGTTTTATTATTTGCAAACTTATCAAGTTGATTCTTAAACCACCAGATGCATGAGAAAGTAATTAAAGTGAAGAAACATAAAATGAACAACCACACAACCATAACACCAAGATTTTTACATGGAAACTTGGAAAGGAAAAAACGACGGTGAGATTGAGTACCCACTATATTTATACTATGACCAGTAGTAGAACAATATTACAAAAGTGGAATGCACTTGCATTCAGGCTCATTTCCTAGAGCTCAGTGCTCAATTACAAAAGGGCTACAACCTGGAGGAAGGCTCATTGTCTTACAGGATATTACAAAATGATTAAAAATATTATTAAACTAAAGAGTAGCATATAACTATGCCAAAATACAGTTTCAGTTAGGCTTTGATTGTCTCCTGCAATTGATCTGTCAAACTGCTCTGTAACACTGCTTTGCCTCATACTAGAGCAACAAAGTCTTAACTAAGATTACAAAATCACTTATAACACACACCAAAATGATCAACCAAACCAATCTTAATTATGTGCATCATCAAAAATAATCATTTACTAAGTCGGCTTTCAAAAACTGCTTAACATGCAACATGAAATGTGTTCCACCAAGTCGACTCAAATTCTCAATCTGATCACAAAACCAAATGTGAACCAAAACAAGATGATAAAATGATTCCCATAAGTCAGTCCAATCACCTCAAATGTGAAACAGACCACCAAAATTATCCCAACAAATCCACAATAGACGTTACTCCAAAATAGCTTTGCCCTAACTAAATACTGGATATCGGAGCTCTAAACTAGCACATAATTCAACACTGGATATTAGGATCACAAAGTAATTTGTCTTGAACCTTGAAACAACTTCCTTGATCACCGCAACCCAAAATACATCACCTAAATCAAGAAATGAACCATGGTCTCATGCTCTACTAGTAACTGAGTTCCACCTTCTAGACTTACACCTTATGAACAATATGACTTCCGGTAAACCAAATTTATGTTTACCAGGTGGGATCTACAAATGGAGTATCCATCAATGACAACCCCTAAACATCTATCATGCACCAATCTCCACCAGAATAATGTCTCTTGCGAACAATCTCCCCCCTTGGCATTGATGGCAACACTGTGAAGAATGAACTATAGACTTAATACAACAAGACTTTCAAAATTTCAAACTTACAAAGAAATGTACAAGCTCCCTCTACTAATTTACACCATTTTGCACTCTTCTCTCTTCCCCTTTGACAACAATGCCAAAAATAAATGATCTACCAAAATTGATATGCAAGGGTATGTATAGATGCTTCCAAAAATTTAAAGACAATGATTATCCAAAATGGTTACTGTCCCATTGAAAAGGTAGACATGCATTTTTGCTCCCTGTCTATCTGTTGGAACATGTTTATTTAGTGCATCCTTAGCATCCTGCATGCTACTCATCAAAGAATTTATCCGAGTGATAATAAGACTTCTCACCTCAGACACTCTACCCAAAATTCTATCATTTTCTTGATTTAAACTCTTGATTTTTTTCAATATATATTTAAAAATTGGGGTTCAAAATTTCTAGCCAGAGAATATTGTGGTGAGCATGACTGTGATATGCTTGGTAGCTGACCTTCACATTCCCTTATCTTCTTGTCAATGTCTATAGTGAACTTGGGCAAAATCAGACATGACTTGTATATATTACCTCCTTTATCAATTACATCCTGAATACCTTTTAGTGCAGTAACTAAGTTGACTCTATCATCTTCAATCATTTTCAAAAATTGCTTTGAATTGATTCAATTATTTAATATTCATGGCCTTCTCCAAAGAATCAAAGTGAGTACCAACAACACCTAACAAACCTTTGAGCTTACTAGATGGACCGAATGTGTCCAATTTAAAAGATGGCATAATCTTCTGCAACATATCCCCTGTTAATGATATTAATTTCTTATTAGCAAAATGGGACTTAAGCAAGTCCTCGCTGGATTTGGCTTGAGATAGAATGCCAATTTAAGTGCTTGAATGGGAGATAAGGAACTCAAGTCAATCAGCCCTTGACCAAAATCATTTGAATCAACAGAAACTTGTTTACCTTTACCAGTAATAGTGTCTCTTGCCACTGTTTCTGGAGCTTGATCTGCCTTATCCTCTCCTTTCTCCTTATCTGCAACTTCTGCACTCTCATCCTTTCTATCTTTCTTACCATCATCCCCATCGTTCTCTACATTCAATGACTCCTTAGCTTATTTTTTGAACACTTCTATAACCAGAGGATCCTGTATAGCATCACCGGAAGTATCATTTGCATGATTAACATTATCAACTGGAGTTTGATCATTAGTCTGTCCTTCTGGAGTGACTTTCTCAGGTGACTGATCCTTTTGCTTGCTGAGGATAGCTATATTTTCTTCCGGGACATATGTGTCTTGAGTGGGTTCTTTTGGATTCACATCAACTCTCTAATCTAACAAAAAAATGTCTCAACATTATTTCAGTTTCCTTTATCACCTCATCTTTCTTCCTTGTTGTAAACTTATTCACCATCTTCTTGGTTCATAATCTATCCTTAGCAAGTTTCAATAATCGGGTGAATTTATCTCTAGAGATAACAAAAGATAGATTTACCAACACATAATATTTTATTTTCTCATTCTCTTGACTAGCTGTAATCCTTCTTGCATCCAAAATGTCATATAGACTTTTAGGGATCATAGATGCAAGTTCTATTAATGTCTTACTATATACATCCATATATTATACAATTGTTTCTTCAATTGCCCTCTGATCCTTATCACTAAAAAATTCATAGTATGTAGATACATTATTTAGATTCCCATCCTTAAGAACTTCATCAATTAACTCCTTTAAGGTCAATGGGGGCACTATTTCAAATTTTCCTTCAATCTTGCCAGATTTTAGAGTGGTGTCAATCTCATATTTTTTCTTCTTGCTAGCCCTAGCCTTTCCAGATGATTCTGATTATGCCCTTGGTTTCTTTGTTTGAACTCCATCGGATTGTGGCTTCTTCACCACTCTACTGTAGGTGGCTATCTTTTTCACTTCTCTCGCTGATTTATCAGATTCTGTCTCCATGCCCTCAATAGTGGCAGTAACATATACTCTCTGAGGGTTCTCCTTATTTATCTTCTCTATCCCACCAGTTGATGATGTTTATTGCTATTTGGGTGGACGAATGGGCTTCTACACACCAAAAGTAGGCGCATATCGAGTCTGTTTGGCTTGGCCTGCTTCGGAGGAGTGGAAACAGGTTTAGTCTTCTTTGGTTTCACCATGTCTTCCTCCTTTAGGATGTTTTATTCTCTTTCCCTTTGCACAACCTCCTTGGATAAAACCATCTATTTTCCCAACTCTTCTACCTCTCTCCTTACTTTCCTCTTCCTAGTAGGTCCGGTAAACTTTTTATGCAAATTGAGGTCTTTTTCTTGACACGTACCAAACCTCTCCTCCTTGTCATCTACCAATTGACTCAACAAATGTTGAGCATATGCATCAAGAGTGGTATCATCCACCTCATACCCCATGTGCATGATCTAGACAGTTCTTGGCTCAACTGCCTCCATGTGACATTGGTCTTTATCAACCATGAAGCATATGGTTTTCTCATATTTCTCAACAATTTATTTAGGGATCCTTTCCCTACTATACATTGATGCTTGAAAATATTTGAAGTATCCCCACAAGGCGGATTTCTAAGCAACAGTATCTCCTAAACCCTACAATCCTTCCTTTATCTAAACAACCACCGATTTATCATAACCCCATTGAATCTTTCCAATACTGGGGATCTCATTTAGAAAATACAATGCTAAGAAACAATCAAGGAAACAAACTTAAATACATGCTTCTTTTCCCACTTAATCATCTTTAGGTTTCATAATAACTCACTAAGAAGCACTGAGCAAAGATCATACCTCTTCCCTTCCTTCATAATCTCATAACCTGCAAATATGACCATGCCGGATATAGAATTATGCCTGATGGATTTCTCTATCTTATATCCAGTCACAATCGAGGCAAATCTAATATCAAGATCTATAATATCATTGATAGTCATCGGCCAACTATCAAACTGAGATCCAGTAATCTTTGTTAGCATTGTGTTTTGTATTTTCCTCAATCCCGGGACCTCACTAATTGCACTTAAATAGGTAACTGCTTCAATGGCTTGCTTGGTGATCTTATAAGGTTGGTCCAGCCACATGAATTCAACTTAGAATGTATCAAAACTATTTTGGTTCATCGAACACTGGGAAATGGATGAATTGGATGAAACCCTTGTCATGCAGTGACTTGTATTCCGACTTTAAATTTCCTAGACTATCCATCATGTTCTTGGTGTAAAGTGAAAGCATGTTTGCATTCCCAAGCTCCTCAATGTTGCAATGGATATATGCCCTAATATCTTCGTTGTCGAGTATACTATATGGGACAGAGGAAAATGCACCTTTCGGATTATCCGTAGTTGATTTGAATGGGTGCCTCTTGAACACAGGCTTTGCTCTCTCTAAATTTTTTACCATCAATGGAGTCGCAACACCAGATGTAGATGCAGATGCAATTTTAAAATATGGATACAAAAGGATAGCTTCGCAAACAAAAAATACCTTATGATTCTCAACGGAGTGCAAGAAATCGCTGATTGATTGCTTCAAGCTCGGATTTAGCTGCTAAAAATCCTTTTCTTTGTTGCTTCTTCTCTTCTCTCTTGTTCATACTGTGAAGAATGAGCTATTGATATGCCATTTTATCCATTGAAAACCTAATTTCAAGTTGTAATAAATGCACAACCCTAATGACTTTTGGATACACTTATTTTCATCAATTCACTCACCAGAATCCCAAACTACCTTGAAATCTTCCAAATAACCTTTAAACATCTAATCTAGATCTTTTGCAACCTTCTAGAACTGATTATAGATCCCCGCAAGGGGTTTTTAAATACCTGCATGATAATCTCCCCCTAAGGCCAAAATGCCTTAGTTACCAGATGAGGTTCCATTACCGGATTCAGTTGTGGGGCCATTTTGCACATTTGAATCTTCCTTTTTCATCCACATATTCTTATGGTGATCTTTGATCTCTTCTACTTTATATTTTCCTTTTTCATTTGAATTATTCTTGTTCATTGGTGCATTCTTACTTCTGCAATATCTTGCAATATGACTAGGCTTGTTGCATGCATGACAAGCAACATTCCTCTGCATAGGCCTAAAGTTTATTTGATTTGGTCTCATCATGGATTGGTTAGATATGTGTCCAAACATCCCACATCCATAGCATCTCTTGTTCTGAAAATTATTTATCACTGTTTTGCACATGTTTGACTTGTGACCAAAATTGTTGCATATGAAACATTGACTGGTAAAGGTAGGACCATTATGCATCACTTTATTCATAATTCCATTATTCATCTTACTTCTATATTGACTTTCCATTTGACCAAATTTACTACAGAAAAACATTTACCATTGCATTTATAGGCATTAGGTTGTCATTCCAAAGGTTTCTTGATCTTCTGCTGATTATTGTTTTGACTAGAACTGGAGGATTATCCTTTCTCAAATCCAAGTCCTCGCATTTCTTTCCCATGTCTCATAATTTCCAGCATCTCGTCCAACTAGGATAAGCTGGCTTTGAACTTTTCTTTGTACTCATTTGCAGTAGTCAGCTCATCTCTCAGAATTATGATTTGCCTTTCAAGTTCTTGTCCATCATTCTTTATTTGCACTAATTCAAGCTTCAACTGATCATTCTCATATGTCAATCTACAAAATTTATCAGATTTGTCCTTCAATGGTTGAGTCATTGTTTCTTCAATCTTCTTTCGGTCCTCAATCTCCTTAGTCAGCTTCATTACAATGGATTGCATCTCATTCTTCAAAACTGTATTCTCCCTATCCAACTTCTCACATTCATTTGTCTTATCTTGTAGGACTTGATTATCAACACTTTGTTCTTCTTTCTCCTTGAACTTATCCATCGAATCCTTTCTATTTTCTCTAAAAGTATTCAATTGATCTTTTAGGGTTTCAATGAAATCTTTAGATGCATTCAAGTTTATTTTCAAGATACTCGTTTCCTTCATCACTACATCAAGATCTTCAAGTGCCACACTAGTTGTCTCTGCAAATCAGAGTCCACTGATTCAATCTTCTAGATCTTCCTCAAGCTATTACGCTTCTTTGGAGGAACTAGGTTCTGATTCCAATTATTGGAATCAATGACCACTGAGAGGGGGGTTGAATCGATGCTTAATTATTTGCAAACTTATCAAGCTGGTTCTTAAACCACCAGATGCATGAAAAAGTAATCAAAGTGTAGAAATATAAAATGA
Organism: Cryptomeria japonica; assembly: GCF_030272615.1. NCBI lineage: Eukaryota > Viridiplantae > Streptophyta > Pinopsida > Cupressales > Cupressaceae > Cryptomeria > Cryptomeria japonica. The sequence goes on along the minus strand of NC_081407.1, from coordinate 236,990,710 downwards.
CCGACCACACAACCATAACACCCAAATTTTTACGTGAAAACCCAGAAAAGGAAAAACCATGATGGGATTGAGTACCCACAATATTATTATACTATGGCTAGTAGTAGAACAATATTATAAAAGTGGAATCCACTTGCATTCAGGCTCACTGTCTAGAGCTGACTACTCAATTACAAAAGGGGTACAACCAGGAGGAAGGCTCATTTCCTTACAGGATATTACAAAATGATTATAAAGATAAATGAACTAAAGAATATCATCTAACTATACCAAAATATAGTTCTGGTTAGGCTCTGATTGTCTCCAGCAACTGATCTATCAATCTATTATGTAACACTGTGCTATCACATACTGGAGCAACAAAGTCTTCACTAAGCTTACAATTTCACTCACACAGACTTCCTTTGCTCATCGCACACACCAAAATTACCAACCAAACCAATCTTATATATTTGAATCATCAAAAAGAAGCATTTACTAAGTCGGCTTCCAAAAATCGTATAACACGCAACATGAAACATGTTCCACCAAGTCGGCTCAATCCGATCATTGATCCAAATGTGGACCAAAACAAGATGATAAAATGCTTCCCATAAGTCGGTTCAATCACCTCAAATGCGAAATTGATAATTGAAATCATCCCAACAAATCCGCAACACACATTAATCCAAAATAGCTCTGCCCTAACTGAAATATCAGATATCGGAGCTCTAAACTAGCACATAATTCATCGGATATCAAGATCACAAAGTAATTTATCTTGAACCTTGAATCAATTGCCTTGATCACCGCAACCCAAAATACATCACCGAAATCAAGATATGCACCATGATCTCATGCTGTATCGGTAATTGAGTTCCACCTTCCAGACTTATGCCTTATGAACAATATGACTTCCGGTAAACTAGATTTATGTACACTAGTTGGGATCTACAAATTGAGTTTCCATTAATGACAACCCCTAAACATCTATCATGCACCAATCTCCACAAGAACAGTGTCTCTTGCCAACAATTAATAGATAAGTGGAGATATTTTTTACAAGAAGTTAAATTATGATCTCGCTATTAGGATTCAACTATATAGTTTCCAGGTCAAACTTGTTGACCCATGTTGCATGAGTACTGGTTCACAAGAACCTATATCTCATGAGAATGAATGGTAGACTCTGCACTCATTGCATCTAGGTGATGCCCATAGAGGCATTGGGCCTTCTTAGGTGGTCACCCATCCCAGTACTACTCTAACTCAAGCATGCTTACCTATGGAGTTTTGTCTAAGGTTAAACCCATTTAACTTTCAACAACATTTGCAAAACCTTCAAGAAGTATTGTGCCTTGAACCATTCCTTATAGAGCCTCTTTATCTTATCAATTTATAAGTAGGAGATAACCACATACACAATTTCTCATTAAGAAAATGTTATTCTTAATGAAAGTTGGTTATTCACTCATTAAATAATGAATCTATCTAAAAAAGATTTTGAAGAATTTTACATAAGAATACTTAAATTATGATTCCTATAGAATTTGTAAAAGAAGCATTTTCTTAGAACATTTATTCTATCCAAACAATTGTATAATAAAGAATGCAACAACCACAAAATACAAAAATAAAATATCACTAATTGAACATGAAAAAACTATGTACCTTTATTTACACAGGGAAAAAAATCTAACTTTTGATATATTAACATTTTTTAAATTTATTTATTGGAAAAGAAGTTGGTAATGACATGACCTTTGTGTCTACTCAAATAATAGCGATAAAAAATGTGAGGCCCTTTAATCCCATATCTACACTATATTTTAATCAGATTTAAGCCTATGACCATTATGTTTATCTTCTCATATGTCAATGGTTTATTAAAAATCTACTTCATTTTAAAATGTGAAGATCTCGTAATTATCCATTAAGTCTTCTAGAACATTTACTTATTTGACTATGGTAACATAGATATTGATAAGAAGTCATCTACAAATATAGTCATCCTCAACTAACGAACTTCAACATAAGTCACTTTCGACACTGATTATCCACCCACCTAAACAATGACGTTTATTTTTGTTATTTTCATTAGCGGTTTAAAATTTGTATTCTGCCCAGCCTGGTTCTAATTCTTCACGCCCACGGAATCTTATAAACCTATCAACCAATCCATTGCACAGTCCTTATCTCTTGCAGGTCGTTAGAACGTGTGGTGACATCGGGTTTGATTATGTCAAATTTCTTTTACTGATTAGCAGAGCGCCAACAAGGACCAAGTCCATGGATAAAGAGCCCTCTCTATCCACCATTCCTCACCTATGAATTTGCTATTCTCCTCTCTTTTGCTTTTGTTTCTTACCTCCCAACAATGGCCAACGCGTCGCTTGCCGCTCCGATTCTTATGATTCTCACTATATCAGCCATCTTTTTAGGAAAAGTTGAAGCAGAAGATTCAAGAATGACATACATTGTTCACATGATGAAGTCGATGAAGCCTCATCACTTTAACTTACACCAGCACTGGTATTCTTCGATGCTGAACCATGTCTCAACATCTGATACTGGAAGTGACATGTTATATACATATGATACACTCTTGCACGGCTTTGCTGCTAGGATGAGTAAAGAAGAGGCTGAAGCCATGCAGAATATGGATGGCTGCTTGGGCGTAATCTTCTCTTCTCTCAATCAAATCGCCACAACGAGAACGCCTGAGTTCTTGGGGCTCACTTCTTCTTCTTCTTCGTCAGGAGTATGGTCCAAATATTCGACTTATGCTGAGGACATTATCATAGGGGTGATCGACACTGGAATATGGCCTGAAAGCCAAAGCTTCAATGATCAAGGCCTTGAACCCATTCCTTCAAGATGGAAGGGTGCATGTGAAAACGGGCAGCGGTTCAATTTTTCGCACTGTAATAAGAAGATCATTGGAGCTCGATATTTTTTGAAAGGCTACGAACAGACAGAATTTGTCATCAACGAAACATTGGAGTATAAATCTCCACGAGACAACAATGGGCATGGCACACATACAGCTTCTACCATTGCTGGGGCTGCAGTGTCTGCGACCAGTTTCTTGGGTTTCGCCAACGGAACTGCCAGAGGGATGGCCCCACGGGCCAGGCTGGCAATCTACAAAGTTTGTTGGGCGAATGGCTGCGATGATGCAGACGTAGCTGCTGCCATGGAACAAGCCATTGCAGATGGCGTGGACATCATTTCTTTGTCAATTAGCTCGGAAGACCAGCCATTTTACAAGGATGCCAAAGCCATCGCAGAATTTGGGGCAATCGAGAAGGGTGTTTTTGTTTCTGCGTCGGCAGGGAATGAGGGACCTCGTTCATATTCTGTCGGTAATCCAGCCCCCTGGATTACTACCGTGGGTGCAAGCACCATCGACAGAGATTTCCCTGCTTCTCTAGTCTTGGGCAACCAAGACAAACAAAGGGGAACTTCTACGTACAGGGGTAGATATAAAATTCAAGAGAGACCTCTTTCTCTGGTCTATTCATCTACCAACAGTAGTTCAAGTCGTTGCCTCGCCGGCAGCCTTGACCGAAATATAGTGGAGGGTAAAATCGTGGTGTGTGATCAAGAGGACTCTAGAATCCCTGATAAAGGCAACGAAGTGGCAAGAGCAGGGGGTGCAGGAATGATTGTATCGAATGGAGTGAGTTTTGGTGAACTGCAGCTCATTACCAATACTAACAATCTACCGGCTATCAATGTGGGTTTTAGAGCTGGAGAAAAAATCAAGGCCTATATCAACAACACGGGGATTAATGCTACTGCTACCTTGAGCCTCCCAGGATTGACTGTAGTGGGAAAGACCGTGGCTGCTCCCATTGTGGCGGGCTTTTCATCCAGAGGACCGACTGTAGCATACCCACAGATTCTGAAGCCAGATATGATTTCTCCCGGTGTGAACATATTGGCAGCATATGCGGAAGAGCGAGAAGAAGCCTTGCCCTACATGTTTCTATCAGGGACATCCATGGCCTGTCCTCATGTCAGTGGCATTGCAGCACTCATTAAAGCTGTTCATCCTACGTGGAGTCCAGCCGCCCTTAAGTCAGCTCTCATGACTTCTTCTTCCATTGTTGACAATACAGAGCAGGCCATCAGGGATTCATCGACCATGGAAGCAGCCGACCCATTTGCCATTGGTGCCGGTCAGGTGAACCCAACAGGTGCAGTAAATCCCGGGCTTGTTTATGATCTGGAACCTCAGGACTACGTCAACTTTCTCTGCACCCTCAATTACACCTCTCATCAGATAGCCCTTCTCACCAAGAAATCAGTTTCCTGTCCGAGTCCCAGTTTGGAAGTCGGAGATCTCAACTACCCATCGTTCTCTGTGCTGTTCAACTCTAGCAAGGAATTGATTCAGGTGAAGAGAAGAACAGTGACGAATGTGGGTGCACAAGCTCATGCGGTGTATCGAGCTAGCGTGAATAGCCCTCCCGGAGTAAAAATAACCGTGCAACCAGAGACGTTGGAGTTCAGAAAACTAGAGGATAAAGCAAGCTATAGTGTAATATTTGAAACCAACATAACATCTCCATCTGCCTCTCATCATTTTGGAGAGATAAGATGGACATGCATAGAGGGAGGAACACACGTTGTTCGTAGTCAAGTTGTTCTGCAATGGCAATCTGCAGTTTAATCTACTTTGACATTGATGCATTGTTTATGGCACTCCCAACTTGACATTGCATTGCAGTCATTACAGCTGCTTCATTTGTGTATTCCAATTAATAATCAGGCAAGGAATTTGGAATGCTTTCCTTCTCAAAGAAATCTTATTACATTTAACCTTTTTTTAATAATTAATGCGGCAGAGGCATCGCTTGATGAGCAGTTTAAGACCGTTTTTAGAGTTTTATTTCTAGATGCATGAAAGGATTTATTTTTTGTGATCTTTTAAAAAGGGCACGAACAGTTATTTTAACCTCCCAGATTTCATAATATACTTCTAAGTTCCATGATAAACACAGGAAATTAAAGATAGTTTTAGTTCAAGTACTCTTTTATTCAGTTAATTTTTTTTTTTAAAAGGTAAATTAATTATCATCCAGACCAACCGACTCACCTCACGCCGTCTCTAGCCGACCATGCTGTCCATGCTAATCTCTCACTTGTCCACAATAAATTCCGCATCTAACTATTTGCTATATTATTGTCGAATTTATTATGTATTTCCTTAAAAATTAAATGACTGAGCCTGCTGTTGGTAGTATATAGTAATTTCTACCATCAACCATATGCTACCACCACCAACCTGCATTAAAGAAGACTGTCGGTGCAAGAAAAGTCTAGATGATCGAATGATGAAGGAAAGAAATCCAGAAGCTTCCTCCAAAGGACCTCATCTGTATGCTTCTAGAGAATTCTCATGACCTCTATAAATAGAGGCAGATGTAATACGCCCGAAGCAAGCAATAAGAAATCTGTTTTAAGTGCAGTAGCACAAGTATACTCTTTTCCTCTGTTTTTCCCCTGTTTCTGCCCACTTTCATAGTGGTATCAGAGCTAGGTGAGAGGAGCAGACCGTGAGAAGTGTCCACAGCTGAGTGATGAAGAAAGGAGCTATTGCAGATTATAGAAGATAGCTGCTTATGCTGTTGAGTGTATGAAAAAGAAGTTCGTTGAAAAAAGAGATTGAAGTTTTTTGAAAGTTTCCCCCACCTTCATGTGTATCGGAAGTTGTTGTTCGCTGCTCCAAAGATGAACGTGTTGTTTACAGGAAGCATTGCCCTCATCAACTGAGAAGAGTCGAAAGAGTGAAAGAGGCCGCAGCCAACAAGGAGGAGATTAGTCGTATTTCTCAAGAAGAATTCTTGAAACACGATATACAATCATGGCATCAGGAATGAATTATATGCAACCTCTAATTCCAGTGTTTACAGGAAAAAATTATGATACTTGGGCGATAAGAATGAAGACATTATTTCGTTCTCAAGAATTGTTGGATATAGTAGAGAAAGGGTATGTAGAACCACAAAATGAGGCATCATTAACCTCGAATGAAAAGAATAAGCTTGAGGAGAATAGGAAGAAGGACATAAGGGCCTTACAAATTATTCAACAAGGTATGGATGATATTGTTCTTGCTAGAATTAGTGGAGTTACTTCAGCCAAGAAAGCATGAGAAATATTAGAGACAACATATCAAGGAACAAGTAAGGTTAAAGTAGCAAAGTTGCAAGCACTTAGAAGGGATTTTGAAAATCTTCAAATGAAAGAATCTGATTCAGTAGAACAATTTTCAGTTCAAGTTATGAATGTGGTTAATCAAATTAGATTAAATGGTGATGAGCTAACAGATCAAAAAGTTGTAGAAAAGATTCTTAGAAGTTTGCCTAGCAAGTTTGATACTATTGTGGTTGCAATTGAAGAATCTAAAGACTTGTCAAAATTGTCTATAGATGAGTTGTTTGGATCATTATATAATCATGAATACAGGTTGAACAAGAGTAGTAATTCTTCATTAGAGAATGCCTTCAAGTCACAGATGACATTTGGCAGAGGCAGAGGAAGAGGGAATTTTCAAAAAGAGGAGAGAAGAAGTCCTGAACCAGGAGGAAGGAGAAATCAAAGTTTCAACACAAGGGGACGTAGCAATAATCAATCATCACAAAGGTATGATAAGTCCAATATTTAATGTTACTACTGCAAAAAGTATGGACACTTTTCTAGTGAATGTCGAAAGAAACAAGTTGATATAGGAAAGCAAAATGCAAATTTTATTGAAAATAGTTCGGAAACATTGTTCATTACATGTCATATAGCACAAGAAAGTCCAAGTGATTCTTGGTTTCTAGATAGCGGGTGTAGCAATCACATGACAGGAAATAGAGATTTATTTGATTACTTGGATAGCTCAATTAAATCGGAAGTGAAATTAGGTAACAATGACAGAGTAGAAGTAATGGGAAAAGGTACAATCAATGTGATGACAAATTTTGGTAAGAGGACTATTCTTGATGTTTATTATGTACCGGGTTTGAAACACAATCTCATAAGTGTGGGTCAACTTGTTCAAAAAGCTTATAAGGTTATCTTTGAGAATAATGTGTGTACTATATTTGATAAATCTCCTTATAACATGATAATTGCAAGGATTGAAATGACAAGGAATATGATGTACCTGTAGACACCCAAAATTGTCTAGTCTAAATAAATAAATTTTATTTATTTAATTATCTAAGCTTAATTCTTCTATTAATTAAATAAATCTTTATTTATTTAATTAATTCATTTATCCTCTTCTAGCCTTATTTCTCATTTAAATAAATACATTTATTTATTTAAATTATCCTTTTCCTAAATTAAATAAATATCTTATTTATTTAATTGATCCCACTTCTTCTATTAATTAAATGAATCTTTATTTATTTAATTAATTCATTAGCCTTTCCTACCCATGACACATGTCATTCATCTCTTAATTCATACACTACCTACCCTTTCATTATTTTATTATTTTCTCTACCTACCCTCTAATCATAGCCGACTTCCTTTTACACCTCTCAATCTTATCCCTCCATTTCTTATGGTGTCTTCTATATAAGGAGATGCTTCATTCATTATCAAACCCTAATGACTTGACTATTTGATCAATTGACTACTTGGCATATGCGATCCTACTTGCAACCACATTCCGTTCTTTGTTGAGCTCTTGTGCACATGAAATCTGAAAGCAAATATATCAAGCAAAATCAATGGAGATAGGAAGAATGGAGATCCAAACCCTATTGGACATGTGATGGTATAATCTTTGTGATTTCATTTGATTTGCATTGTCTTAGGTAATCTTCATATGTTATGGTGGATTTTTGTTGTTGTTACGCTAGGGTTTTGTGGTTGAATTCATTTAGCCTTTCAATATCGTTATTATTGTTATCCATTTTCACCATATACATATTGGCACGCCCGGTGGGACTCTTGTCCCTTTTGCATTTAACATCCTTGTTGCAGATTTTGTGTTTTGAAGTTGCAGATCTGACATTTTCGACAGCATTTTGATATTTTCGTGTCTGCGTACTTTCGGATCGTGTTTTTGATTTTTTGCCGCGTCTATGACATCTGGAATCGCGTCTATGTCCTCGGCAGTATTTTATTTTGCAAATTCTGAAAACCGCGTCTGTGTTCATCAGTCGCGTCTGCGATGTTTTTAGACGTGTCTGTGTCCAGAAGTCGCGTCTGGGTTCTGGAGCCGCGTCTGTGTCTCACAGAAGCGCGTCTAAGTCAGGGAGTCGCGTCTGTGTAGGAGGTAACCACATCTGTGTGCATTGATTTCATTTTTGGAGTTTATTGATTTAGTTTTTGGTCTTGCATTTAATGTTTCAGACCCAGTTTATTTTGAGCTAACATTTTCAGATCTAGCTAACGAAATTGGTGCAGCTTGTCCTGAAAGCAAAAAAATCATTTGGTTGAAGGCCCCTATTTTCACAAAGTCTTTTGGATTTAAAAATTTACCTAACTTGTGTGCTTGTAGGAAGGGGTGATTATTTGAAACAATCTAAACTACTAACAACTCTTTGTTGCAGGTCCTTGGCAAGGGTTTTTGGATTTTTATTGTGTGCTTTGTTTTCAATAGACTAGCAAACACTTCAATTGGTGCACTAAAATTGAATCATTGTTTTTTGTGTCTTGAGCAATAGGTTCTTTTTGTTTAATTTTTAGAGGGCCTGCCTTCTCGTGTGGTCATTAGGACTACTAGTGAGAAGAGAACGACCCAAGTAGTAGCAAAAGAAAAGCCATCTTCTTCCAAACCACTATAAATAATTGTATTCATGGTGAAAACTATGAATAACGTGTGCTGATTAGTTCATACTGACACTATGTCTCCCCATAAACCCATTTGATCAAATTTATTTGATCAGTTGTAGGGCGTAACCCCTATCGGCTGGGAGCCTTCTGTATTTACAGAGCTGAAAGTGCCGCATGTATGGCCACATGAGCAGATGCCCTTACTAGCACCTTTTTGTTTCAGAAGCCCAAATCCTTCTAGTTGTTGGGGCAGGAGGTTGGACCTCTGGTAGTGGCCCACACACATACAGTTCTTAGTAGAGATACAAAGTTCACCATGGGGAGTTTTCGTGGGGACTGATGCTTGGCTGACTCGAGAAGTGAGTGCCGAGGGTGGAGCCAGTGAGGTCAAGCATCTAAGTATCCGCTCTGAATAGCGTAGCCTCAGGGGTAAAACCCTATGTGGGATCAACAACTATTGTCTTGGCCAGCCATAAGAATTGTGCTTGACTTATTTTAAACAATCAAACATTCAAGACCAAACATCAAAACATTGTGTCTTTTGTGTCTTCAAGTGTATGCAAAACATTTTTTTACATCAAACAACACACTTTTCTTGGAGTCATTTGGAGTCTAGACACTTACAAACATTGAGTCTTCATTAACATTGTGTCCTCTTGTCACAAAAAAAATAGTCAAACAGTCAGATTTGGTCACAACAAAACAACTTCACAGATTGGAAAAAATTGCACAAATCTGTAGAAACATGTCTGTGTCGGACATAATAGCGTCTGTGTTGTATAATCGCGTCTGTGTTTCCAGAATCAACAGTGCACTTTACAAAAATCTCAGAAATGCGTCTGTGTTAAATAGAACCACATCTGTGTCAGGAAAGCACATCTGTGCAGTATACAGGCGTGTCTGTGTTCAGAATTGAAATAAAAAAACTTTTACAGTCCAGCAAACAAACACAGTCAGTTTCGGAATTCTTGAGCTTCCTAGGTCATTTCTCCAGGGTTCATTTAGCATTCAACCTGTCTTTGGGTCTCACATAGTCCATCATTGCTTTACATCTTGCATTACATTCACATTTGTCTAAACTTGAGTCAAAAGGTCACTTGCTTGTCCTCATCGTACTTTGTCAACACACTACATACAACAAACACTTTGCTAAGTGGTCCCTCATCAAGGTCTATCACCTTTGGGTCTCATTTGGTCTTACTTAGAGTCAAGGTCAACTTACCTCATCGAGAGAAACTATCCTCTCTTTGGAAGTCACACCTACTCTACTACATACATACTTGGTCTTACACTTTGGACATTGCAAGTACATCTCAGATTCATTTACATTCCACCCAACTCTTGGTCTTCCATACTTTTTCCATTTTCATCTAGTCTCACATATCTCGGTCAATACCTAGTTCATGGTTGAAACCCGTCTTCAAAAATCTAGGAGAGAAACTAGAGAGGCTCAAGAGTCTGCAAACATGAGTTCTTATGAGTATGACAATGATATCTTTTTCAATTCTGATCATACCACATTACCTGACATGGATGCCTATAGAAACATTCCAAATGTTGAGAACATAGACACTACAAACAATAATGATACACACAATGACAATATGGACAACTTTTCCATACATTCAGCAGATGTGGAAGAATCCATTATGGACCCCCGCTTCAATCGATTGATTGAGGAAATAATGAGGAGGGATAGACAATACTTCTTACAAATGAGGGCACAAAGTGGAGCCAAGATACCTCATGATTTTGACATGTCTCAAATAATGGAACATAGACCTTTGCAACAAACTCAATCCAACATGGATCAAAGGAGGCCTAATAGTGGAGACAATAGAGGACCACATATGATACCTGAATCACCATCATCTTTGTTTCAAAAACCAGAGGTCCCACATACACATGGTCAAGCATATGATACTCACCTTCACAGACCATTATGGAAGTCTTATGCAAAAAGATATGCTCAATCACATACCAATGCTAAGGATCAACCACCAAAGCAATTGGATATTCAAAGGCATGATCAAAATTTGGACACAAGGAAACCCCGTGTCAAATTTGGGGGTAACACATTAGAACATGACATGCCTGTAGAATATGGTATACATGGACAAAATAGATATGGCGTTCCTCAACATGAATCTATACCAAGTTGTCCATATATGCACCATCACTATAGACCTCCTCCATATGAACATGTGTATGATCAATATCATCCATATATGCAACATGCTCCTCCTCCAATTGGTGCCTCAAGCATGGGGTATGGTCTAAGAAGTCGATCTCCACCTAGGAGCAATTTGGAGCAACAAATCAGGGACTTACAAAAGAAAATGGAGGACATAAATACACTGAAGCCAACATACACAATGAGAGACATATGTCCTTATCCATTTGACAAGAGCATTCCAATGCCTCCTTTTCCTACACACTTTGTGACGCCTAAATTTGATAAGCATAGAGGAAAAGGGGATCCTAAGGCACACATAAGACAGTTTTTCATAGCTTGCATTAAGATAGCAGTAGAAGAGACATATTTGATGAGATTATTCCCACAGAGCCTAGGCGATCAAGCTATGGAATGGTTCTCCCAACTTCCACCTAGAATTAAGTCATGGGGTGACTTAGCAGAGGCATTTATTCAACATTTCTCCTACAACATAGAGACAAACATATCAGTCACTACTTTATGCAACACCAAGCAGAAAGATGGAGAGTCTTTTTCATCATTTTTACAAAGATGGAGGAATCTAGCTAGCAGATGCTCTTGTGAAATTCCACAAAAAAAAATGGTAGAAATGTTCACCCAAAATGTTAACAAAGACATTGGTTATGATCTAAGGAAATCTTGTTTGTCCACCTTCAAGGACGTCATTGAAAAAGGCTTAGCGACAAAAAATGTCCTAATTGAACAAGGAGTCATTAAGATATTCAAGGAAAACAAAGATGACATTAAAGGAAAAGACAAGCCACGATTTTGGAATAAAAACAAGAATACAGTCAATGATGGTGTTGTAGATGCCAATATAGTACGACCCAAAATCATTTTTTCTGGATCAAGCTCTACAAACAATTAGGTGAATACTCAAACAACTTCTAAATCACGAAGGAAGTACACTCCATTGAGAGAACCACTTGAGTCAGTTTTCAAGAAGCTAGTGGCAAACAAGGTTATCACAATTCCAGATTTTCCTCCATATGAACCAAAGCTTAAACCAAATTGGTGGAATGATGACGAATATTGTGAATTTCATAAGAGCAAGGGACATACAATGGGAAATTGTCATCGACTGAAGAACATCATATAAGATCTTATTGATAGAGGTGACATTGAGATTGAAGGACACTCATCCAATCAAGAACATGAAATGTTTAAGGAACCATTCCCAAAACATGACAAAGGAAAAGCTAAAGCCATAGATGACCAAACCAACTATACCAGAGCAACCTATAACTATGATTCAACTATCAATCGCATTTCGATGGACAATTACATCTCTACCATTATCATCAAGGACAAAAACCTTGAGAATTCCACCCGGAGACCCAGGATTGTCCTAAAAGGTGTTGGATCTTCTTCCGAACCAACCTCTGAATGTCATGTTACAACCCGTCGAGGTAAATTCACTTTGCAAGGTGTTCCAGCCAAAAACACCATTTCTTCATCAACCAAGACTGAGTATGACCTTGTAGAACAGTTAGGGAAGACACCCACGCTCATCTCCATCCTTGAGCTCTTACGCATATCCCTCGCACATAAGGCCATTCTTGACAAAGCTTTGAGAGACACTGCTGTTCCTACTGATCTGAACGTGGACTAGTTTCAAGCCATGGTGGGATACCTTTCCGTTACACATTCCCTTACATTCACAGAAGCCGACGACGCCTCCGTGAGCCAACCACATAATGCACCATTACACATTGAAGCCTTCATACACAAACATCGAATAAAACGAGTCCTGATAGATGGAGGAGCTGGTGTAAACATTTGTACATTGAGCACAATTAAACAATTGGGATATTCTGATAATGCTGTGAATTATACAAACAAAATCATCATCAAGGCATATGATGATGAAAAGTGTTCATCCAAGGGCACAATCACCTTACCTCTCAGAGTTGGGCCAGTTACGAAGGATGTGGTTTGTCAAGTCCTAGATCTAGATCTCACTTACAACATATTGCTAGGATGTCCTTGGATTCATGAAATGAGGGCAATCCCATCTACATATCACCAATGCATTAAGTTTCCTCACAATGGAGTGGAGGTAATAGTTAACGGTGATCCTAATCTGTTCATATACTGCAATAACCTGAGATCAAAAGTTGAGACCATCATTCCCAGTAATCGTGAAGCTGTTCCTTCTTCGGCATACTTTGATCCTGAGTCATTAAAACCTTCGACATAAAAACAAGGTGAGCTTAAAGGCAAATTTCAGGACAAGGGCATGGGGGAGTACACTTTAAATTAGACCATGTACTTACAACAAGTCATGAGTTCACCAAAAGAATATGGAAAACCACATCCTAACAAGCAAGTATCCATCATTGTACTCAAATGGGACCCTACTACCTTTCAAAGATGGGGCGAACTGGAAGAGGAAGACTTATGTAAAATGCTTTACAAAGACATTGAAGATGATACACAAGATCACATCAATCTACCATGTGAGAAATATGGCAAAGGTTTCAAAATCCTACAAAAATTTGGGTATGATGGAAAAAGCCCTCTTGGGTTACGAAAGGAAGGCATCATTGAACCTTTACAACCTGAATTGACATTAAAAAAGGAACGCTCGAAGGGACTTGGTTTCTTGACTTCCAAGGTCCACACTTAAAGGACAAAAGAAACCTTACAAATCAAAGCTGCCAAGATTCAACAAGAGGATCGCTATTCCACAGATTCCAGCGAATGCGAATGGGGTTCAGACAAATCCTCCAGTGACTATGAGCTCACTGAGACATTTAGAGAGCCAGATGAACCCATAGAAGAAGAGGAATTTTATAAAAGATTCAAGGTTGGTCAAGAAACAACCCATGAGGATTCCACACAGTCCTTGTCTCAAGGTCATAGATTGAAATCACATAGGATGAGAACACCTGTCCCAGAATGCGCTACTAGTGATGATAATTTGGATTCATTCGCGATCGAGACTAATGAGGAGAGTGCCATCGATGACCTCGATAATTACCTTGACATACCTAAATATAACTGCATCTTCACTCTTAGCCCCGCTAACTTCGAAGACATTAAAGGCCTTCCCCTTGTTCACCACCAACTCACTGACTGGGATCATGAAGGACCTGCACAGTTTGACACATTCCAAAATGACGAAGCTTTTATTGACTATCTTGGCATATGAGATGATCTTCCCCCTGGGGACCATAAAGTGGGATACACTATAGAACTTAATAGTGTGGCATATTTTGGTGAGGGCATTGGACCTTCCAGTCGCAAAAATGTGAAAATAAGAACAAACCAAGGGTCTTATGGCGAAAACCACACTATGGCACTATCTGACTCCAAAAAAGTAAAAAGAAAGGATGTATCTGAGGGCAAAAACCTCTCTGAGGCACCCGAAGATGGAAGGCTCGACATTCTCCTAGCATCATATGAGGAAAAGTCATCCATGTTGGTAGAGGAGACTATCAAAACAAACATTGGTACAGAAGAGGTTCCACACAACATATTCCTGGCTCAATCGTTGACGGAGTCAGAAAGGTCAAAATTCATAAGTTTCTTCAAAGAACGACAAATCAACTTTGCCTGGTCATAGGCTGATATGCTTGGATTAGATCTGGATTTGGTAATGCATCATTTGACAGTTAAACCGGGGGCAAAACCAATGAAACAGAAATTAAGAAAGATGCATCCACAACTCGCATTATTGGTCAAAGTAGAGCTTGAGAAATTATTGGACGTCGGATTCATACGTTCAATTGATTATCCTGAATGGATCTCCAATTTAGTGCCTATCAGTAAACCAGATCGCAGCATCAGAATATGTACAAATTTCAGAGACATCAACAAAGCTTGTCCAAAGAATGACTTCCCATTACTAAATATTGACTTGATTGTCGATCTCACAACAGGTCATGAAATGTTATCATTGATGGATGGATTCTCTGGTTATAATCAAATAAAGATTGCATCTGAGGATCAACACAAAACATCATTTACTTGTCCTTGGGGAACCTTCTGCTGGAATGTCATGCCCTTCGGGCTAAAAAATGCAGGCGCTACATATCAAAGAGCCATGACTACTATCTTTCACGATCTCATGCACGTAATTGTGGAAGATTATGTCGATGACCTCTTGGGCAAATCAATAGACAGAAATACACATTTGGACATACTTTCAGTCATCTTTGATCGGTTGGGAAAATACAAAGTAAGATTAAACCCCAAGAAATGTGTCTTTGGAGTAACCTCCGGGAAGCTCCTAGGATTCATTGTATCAAAAAGAGGAATCGAAGCTGATCCAACAAAAGTCAAGGCCATCTTGGAGATGCAACCACCAAGAAATATCAGTCAACTTCGGTCTTTGCAAGGGAGACTCCAGTCCATATGAAGATTCATAGTGCAACTTGCAGATAAGTGTAATCCTTTTCAACACTTGCTACATAAAAACATCAAATTCAAATGGGATGATAACTGTCAACAGGCTTTCCAGACACTCAAAGATTATCTTCTGAATCCACCAGTTCTGATGCCACCAGTTCCAGATCAGCCTCTGTTACTATACATATTAGCTACTCCAACAGCACTGGGGGCACTCTTAGCACAACAAATTGCTGAGGGCAAAGAAAAAATAGTATACTATATCAGTCGCACATTGGTGGGATATGAGCTAAACTACACACCAATTGAGAGTGCATGTCTTGCCGTGGTCTTTGCTTCGCAGAAATTACAACATTACATGCTAACTCATAAGACTAAGTTGGTTGCAAGGATAGATCCATTGAAATACCTTCTCAATAAAGCAACGCTTACTGGGCGACTGGCCAAATGGGTAATGATCCTGAGTGAATTCGACATCGAGTATGTGGACAGAAAAGCAATAAAAGGACAAGCCATCGCAGATCAATTAGCAGATGCCCCCAAGATAGATGATGTTCCTCTAAGTTCAGAATTTCTAGATGAATCCATTTTAACAATGTCACATGCGAAGCCATGGCAACTGTACTTCGACGGCTCATACACACAGCATGGGGCAGGAGCTGGCATCCTCTTTACAACTTCTCAAGGGGATTCTATACCAAAATCATATCGCTTATCATTTCCTTGCACTAATAATATAGTGGAATATGAGGCATTAACAACTGGATTACAGATTGCAGTTTAGTGGAAGATCCAGGAACTTCATGTTTTTGGGGACTCTCAACTTGTAATCCGTCAAGCAACTGATGATTACCAAACAAAGGATGAAAAATTAATTCCTTACAAACAAATGGTGGATGACCTGAAACAACATTTCACAAAGATAGACTTTGAGCAGATACCAAGAGAGCGGAATCGAGCCGCAGATGCCATAGTTACAATTGCTTCACTGATCAATCTACCTCCGAATGAGACCCGCTATGAGTTCTTGGTGGATAACCTTTTGGTTCCTTCATATGAAATCAATCCTATTGAGATGATATGTGTTGTCGGTCCCGAGTCCTAGTTATA
This sequence comes from Cryptomeria japonica, assembly GCF_030272615.1. Lineage (NCBI taxonomy): Eukaryota > Viridiplantae > Streptophyta > Pinopsida > Cupressales > Cupressaceae > Cryptomeria > Cryptomeria japonica. The sequence continues at coordinate 236,974,266 of NC_081407.1, read as the reverse complement.
TGGTTCCATTTTCACATACCTTCGTGACAATACCCTACCTCCTGATCTATCAAATAACCAACGTTGCACTTTCATTCACCAATCCTCTCGATATGTCATTTTAGCTAATATCCTATACCGGTGAGGTCTAGATGGCACTCTTCTTAGATGTTTAGAAAGCGACAAAGCTCAGATTGCGTTACGTGAAGTACATGAAGGGATATGTGGTCCACATGCTAGTGGTCCTACCTTAGCCAAGAAACTCATCAGGACTGGATATTATTGGCCCAATATGGAAAAAGACTCATATCAGTTTGTCAAGAAATGTAAGAAATGTCAAATTCATGGAGACCTCATCCATGCGCCAGCACAAGAACTTGAACCAATTGCATCTCCTTGGCCCTTTTGTCAGTGGGGACTCAATCTCATAGGCAAGATTCACCCTCCTTGTTCCAATGGTCATAAATTCATTATCACTGCCACAGAGTATTTCACAAAATGGATTGAAGCCGTGCCTCTCACACAAGTCACTGGAAAACAGATTGCTACATTCATCCTCAACTATATCATTTGCTGATACGGTATTCCTATTTCCATTATCACTGATAACGGGTGTCCCTTCAAAAATCAGGATGTTCGTGAACTTTGTGACCACTTCCATATTTCCCATTGTTTCTCCATGCCATATTACCCCCAAGGTAACAGTCAAGTTGAGGTGTCTAATAAGATAATCCTTAAAATCCTAAAAAAGACAGTTGACGACGCTAGCCGTAATTGGCATATCCAACTTAATCCTACACTTTGGGCATATCGTACAAGTGTTCGCACACCTACAGGAGCTACACCCTATTCACTTGTCTACGATGCTGAAGCCATTTTGCCTATTGAGGTCGAGCTACCCTCTTTACGAGTCTCTTTGCAAAATATTATTAGTGATGAAGACTATAGGGTCTCTCGCTTAAAAGAACTTGAACTATTGGATGAATGAAGACAAACTTCTTTTAATCATCTCAAGGCTTACCAACAATGAATGAGTCACAGCTACAATCTCAAGGTCAAGCCTCGCACATTTGAGGTAGGTGATTTAGTTCTCAAAGAAAACCCCAAAAATCAGCAAGACAGAGAGAAGAAGGGCAAGTTCGAACCAAACTGGCTTGGTCCTTACATCATTACAGCAGCATATGGATTTGGTGCATATCAGCTCTCAACTACAGAAGGTGAATCTTTGGAGGATCCTATCAACAGCATGCACCTTCCCAGGTTCTACACATAGCTCTTCAAAGTATCCTAATTCAAAAATACAAAAAAATTCAAAAATTTCAAAAATACAAAAAAAAAAATTATAAAACAAAAAAATCGTTACTTGGTGAAAACCTGGCAAACAGGCGCCTTGTGACACAAAAAACATTGGAAAAATCAAAAAAAGTAAAGAGAAATAATTTCGTCCAACGGTGAAAACCACTTCGGTGGTGCCCTGGGCAAGTACCTGTAGCATCGTAAATTGTACGCACTTGCTAGGGTGGTACAATTTTACACCTAGTTTAGCACCCGCCTTGGCGCATTTTACATTTTGCATTGCATTTCCCCTTTAGCACTTAATTAATTAAATTAATTAGGTCTAAGGTTCTATTTTATCATTTCCCATATCATAAAGTTGAGCCCTTTTCATTAAAGTGTGCCCCTTTCATTTTATTCTTCCAATACATCATTTAATCAAAAACCCTAATTAGGTCCTATTTTGAAATTGGGGGCTTGAAATCGGGGGTCAAAACATCTCGAAATCACCTGTAACTTTGGGATTCGCTCTAAAATCATCATATCCGACGGCCCTGAAAATTTGGTGAAAAGTTGTTGGGACCGTGGCGCCCGAAGTGCACATGGTCCCGGACATTTTTTCCAAAATTTTAGGAGTGCGATCCAATCATAAAATAAAGCTTAACCCCAAGAAATTGGCGGGATATTCAATCTCTAGGTCGGCCAAAAGTTGAAATTAAGACCTAGGGTTTCATATATAAGAGCTCTCTTTCTTCATTTGAAAGGATCCGATTTTTGATTTTCAGGACCTTCTATTCAGCGAAAGAGCAGATCTTCGAAGACTTCAACAACATTCAACATCCATCCATCAAGCATCCATCAATTTCATTCATCCATTTAGGGCTTTGAAGGCATTGAAGAACAATAAGGGATCACCGACTGAAGATTGGCTTGTACCCCTCCCTTGGGGTTGGGTATGATTTCATGTTGTTTTCATGTCTTTGCATAAGCTTCATCATATCATTTGTATTCATGCTTTAGATCACTTTGCATCTTGATTTGGAGCACTTACATTATCATGTACAAGCAATTAGGGTTTACTTTCTAGGTTGCTCTAGTTTGCTTACTTGCATTTTAGGATCTTGCACACACACAAGGTCTGCACACACTACTTTTACAATACAACTTGGCTATTCATGGAGGTGGAAATCACCAAAGCGGGGGTTTGACTAAGGCGAAACCCTATATAGCCACCCAAAACACCTTTTCAGATATAAGTGCAGATTTCGGGATTCGGACGACGCCGCAAGTTACAGATCCGAAAGAAGCAGACGAAGACCGGACAACACACCAAATTTCTGGGCAAAAGACCAGGACAGGGGCGTGGGGTGCCCTGGTCCTGCCAGGACAGGGGCGCTGGGCGCCCTGGTCCTTCTGTCAAACAACAATTTTCAGCATTTTTGATAGCTTTTCAGGTTGCAAAACAGCAGTTTCAGGAGCAGTTTCAGGGGCAGAATCAGGACCGTGGCGCCCGCGCCCCCGTCCCAAACATTTTCAGTCAGATTTCAACTCCAGGTACGCATTTGCATTCTTGCCTTGTCCTTGTGTTTACAGCTTTCCATTGTTTAGGTTCAATTCTGCAATCTTGTTATTAGTTCATACTTGCACTTTGGGGTTAGGAATTGAACTTGCATCACTTTATCTTTCAATTACAACAAAGGAATAGAAATCCTAATAGGTAGCCCGTTGCTCTCTCTTCCACAAAAAGAAGTATCCAATTGTGTGATACCTCTAGGCTCTTTCGTATTCCACAAGTGTGTGGTTGAAAGTGAGATTAGGGCATGTTTTCTTAGTGTCACTTTTTCCCCCACACATTTTGGTGAACCCGACGTGAATTCCAATCTTCTCTAATTCTGATTTATGTTTTCAAATTTGAGTGTTTATGCTATTTCAAATTCAAATTTGTTTTAATTTCTTGCAAGATTCAAAAAATTTAGAGGAAATTTTTGCTAAAACCCTAAATTTTTTTCAATTCAAAGTTGAACTTGTGGATAGCTTAATTGGGATCAATAATTTCAAATCTGATTTAGGAACTCATTTGAATCATAAATTTCATTTTCTAAATATACATTCTAAGTGCTTGCATTGGTTAAAATTAAACATTTCCTTCTATTTTGCATGTGTTATCATTTGAAAGAGGAAAATTGTTGTCATGATGCATTTATTTCATAGATGTGATAATGGGTTAGCTTCCCTTGTTTCAATTTTTCCTTCTCCTAAAGAACCTCCCCCCATCTATAACAACATTTTAGTGCCTAAAAGAGTTGCTACCAATTCCTTTGAGACTCTCCCATGCTCTAAGGATGAAGACTTTAAGAGTGATCTTGACAATTCTCCTAAAATGTGCCCTTCCTATTTAGCTATCCTAGAGGAAGAGAATGATATCATAAACACCTTTCTTAATGTTACTTCACCTTCCCTACATGATGCCTCTCTAAGTGAAAAGGTATTGATGGACATTGACTTATTTTCTCCTAAAGTCAGTCCTTCCAATGGGGGCATGTTAGTGCAACAAGAGGTTATGAACACTTCTTTCAAAGATCTCCTTCCTAAGCATGAATCTTTGGAGAAATATGTTCATGTTCCTCCTAAAAAACACTCCCTTCATGAGGATCCTTTTGTGCAAGAAGATGACATTATCCCTACATTTCCTAGTGATGGCATTTCCTTTTCCAACAAAATTCCCACTAGAGATGATGAATTAATGATAAATGCTTACCCTTCTCCTAAAGTTTGTCTTACCCATAAGCATCCCTTAGAGAAAGAAGATGAAATAATAAGCAATTTCCTTAATTCTCTCTCCCCTAAAGATCATATTGAACATATTTTGAGGAAAGAGGATGATTTTAACACATCTATTGATGCTCTCCCTCCTAAGGATGAGGAATTAATAAACAATGTTATCTCCTCTCCCGAAATTGACAATATTTCAAACATTCCTTTCAACCACCTCACTATTTGGGATTAACCATTAGGAGAAGGTGCAGATTATTCTCTACCTCATGAGAGAACCCTAACCAAAGGGGATGAAATCAATATTGAAAACTCCCTTGATATTTTCTCACCTTCCTTGAATCTCAATCATTCTCCCTCTAAAAATAAAGCATCTCCCTCTCCTCAACTTGATTCTACTCATAAGGAAACCCTAGTTCAAAGCAAGATGGTTAACATCTCTTTCAAAGATCTCCCTCTCAAAAGTGAGACTTTAGAGAGTAATGTTGATCCTTCTCCTAGAGAGTTTATTCCCCATGTAGATCCTTTGATGATAGAGGATGATATGACCTTTCCTAGTATTACTCTTCCTACTGGAACATCAATGCCTACCCCTTGTCTCTCTCCTAAAATTGATTTAATCCGTGATAAGATTTTAGTGCAAGAGAAGACTATCAATAATTTTTCCAACACTTTTGTTCATTCCTCTAAACCATCCTCAATCAATTTGATACATGTGAATGAAACACCTAACAAACCTCTCTTCACTGTCCAAGGTGCTTGTCCTTCTCAAAATTCTCAACCTTTAAATAAGCCTATCTTAGTGGTTCAAGGTGGTTATGCTAATGATTCTTTTTGCACTCCTAAGAAACCTATTATTACTGTGCAAGGAGGTTATTCTACTAAGAGCCCTTATGAGTATGCTAAGGAACTGACTAGAGAGAGTTATCATGCGGTTGCCCATACTTATAATACTAGAAATAATAGGCAGCCTAATCTTCCTCCTGTTACTCCAGTGTCTCTTCCTAATCCTCAACCAATTCTTCCGCAAGCTCCACGTATTTCACAAGTTCTTGGTAAGGAATATGATCTCATAGAACAACTTAAAGCTACCCCTGCTAAGATATCCCTTTGGGATTTGATCCAAACTTCTTCCGCTCATCATGGAATGTTACAAGATGCCTTGAAAGATTTGAATGTTCCTCCACCTAATACATCTAGTAATATAGTGTCTTTGGTTAACTCTGTGATGAATCCTAAAGCTCAAATTGTGTTTACTCAAGATGAGTTGCCTACTAGCGAAATTCAACATCAATATGATCCCTTGATGATTGTGGTTATCATAAATGATACTGCTATAAGACGAACACTGGTAGATAATGGTTCTGGCCTTAATGTGTTTAGCATTAATCTATTGCATAAGATGAATGTGGATACATCCCTTATTGAGCCTGACTCTCATCCCATTCGAGGCTTTGATAATGTGGCTAAGTCTTCATTAGGTATTATCACCTTACCCATCACAGTGGGACCTGTTACTTTGCCTACTCCTATCCATGTTATGTCGGGAAATCTAACATACAACTTGTTATTAGGGAGACCTTGGATTCACAGTATGCAAGCTGTCCCCTCTACATTGCATAGACAAGTTAAATTTATTTATAATAATAAGACATATACCTTGATAGGTGATACTAATTTTCAAGCTTGTTTGCAAACATTTACTTCCAAAGGGAGTTCTTCTAAGCCTTCCTCTTCTAGTGATGACTCATTAAACAAGATACCTATGGATGAATCATCACCCTCTGATAATCAAAATTCTTTGGATGAGTTTGAAGTTCCTGAAGAAGATTCTTCTCAACTTGAATCTACACATGAAAAGGCTTTTGATCCTGAGAAGGTTCTCGCAGAAGACGATTGGGGATCTCTTGATTTTAATCCCACCTTTGTAGGTGAGTATAGGGTTCCTCCTAGAGAGCTTAAAGTTAAAAAGAAGGAAGAAACTAGAGATCAATCAGTCTTACCTGAATCTATGAGCAATAATTTTGTGGCTGCTTCTCAAACTTCTTCTCCTCACACCTCTAATTTTGAAGAATTTGATTCTTTGTCTTATGAAAAATCACCTTTTCTTTCTGAAATGGCTAATCGTTATGGTCGTGGTTTCCATATTTTGGCTAAGAGTGGCTATAGTGGAAATGGTTGTGGCGCAAATGAACAAGGAATTAAAGTTCCTTTAGAACATAACATGCATGAATATTCATTTGGACTTGGATATAATCTTTCTAAGCCCACCAAAGCATCTAAAAGACCATCTCTCAATGTGAATGCTATATTTAGTAGTGATGATGATCTCACTTCAACTAAATCATCTTCTACTTCTATCAACTCTCATTCCCCTCATAAGGAAATCTTGGCGATGAACAAATCTCTTTATGAATCCCCTCAAATTTCTAAATCCACTTATGAATCTTTATCTCCTATTCATCATAAAGTCCTTTCCTCCAGGGATAAGGCTCTAATAAATTACACTCATCCCTCTTCTAAGATTTCTTGTGACTTTTCTTCTTCAATCATTATCATTTTATACATGTTTTTGATCTCACTTATAGTTGAGCATTTAGCATGTCATATTCAAATACCTCATTCAGTCTATCATGTCTTTAAATAACATTAATGGCTATTATGTTGCTCATCATTATGTGACATTGGTAGCTCATTTACTAGGGGCTCATTGTCATTCATGATGGTACAATTTCAAGTGCAATCATATTTTTGAAGCAACATAATAGCCTAATTTTCTATGTTATCTCTTGTTCCTATGGGGACAAGAGTGATTTCATACATCTCTTCTTTTTATGGTTAAAATTTCCCTTTGGGGTAATAGTGTGTATTCTCTTTCTTATCCTACCCACTTCTTGTGAGGAGCATTTTACATACACTAATGTCTTGCTTGCATGAACTCATGTGAGTATGTAGTACATTTTTCTTATGTCTATATCTCTCCCTAGAAGATTGTGTAAGTCCTTCTCATTGTCCTTATCCTTGGGAGGCAATGATCTTTCCTTATTTTTATCTAAGGATCCACTTTTTCCTATTTCGTGGATGGTGTGAACTTTATTACTTGATGTTATTCCTTGTATGCATTTGTGGCTGTTTGTTCAAGGATTCTCTCCTACAAGAGGTGTAAGTCCTTGACTACAACCTCTCTTGCACTTGTTAAAATACATCCATAATGAATTCACTCTCCCAATTGGGTTAAAAAGAGCGTCATCCTTCATTAAGAATCACTTTCACCTCGCAAAAGAAGGAGGTATTGCATTCTTATTCTCTTCTTTGTCTTATTCTAGAAGATGTTATATTTGTCTAAGACAATTCCTCTTGGGGATAGGTGTCTTTTGTACAAATATCTCTTCTCCTCTAAGGATCTCCTTTACACATACTACAAGATATCCCTTTCCAACTATCTTATCCTTGCTTAAAGAGTGCAAAACTCTCTTGCTTGGATCTATGACATTGTTGCATTTTTGGGGTATCTTCTTTTGTGATGAAGGTAGGTATCCTTGTTCTACTTTGCTTATGACATAAACATTACACTTTTTGAGAAATGGGTCATTCTCAGAACCAGAGCACAGACTCTTAGAGCGAGATGTCTCCATTTTTCTTTTATGCAAGGTGATTGTTCTCGGAACCAGAGCACAGACTCTTAGAGTGAGATGTCATGCTTTTGTACTATACATATACAAGTTGTAGCATACTCAGGCATAGACTCCTATGAGGTGCTTCTAACCTCCCTTACACACACATGCACGAGGTTGAGTGGAACTAGCGGCATAAGGCTAGACTTTCTCACTCTCCTCCCTTACATGGATCACCTAGACAGACTCTAGGGGCTAGTTTTCCATGTCCTTTTCCCATGGATCACCTAGACAAGATCTAGGGGCAAGAAGTCCATGTTTTCTCTCTCACTATTCTTTTCATGGATCACCAATGTGTGTATTCATGCTTTTTTCCTTTCTTTTCTTCTCTTTGCATTTTGTTTCCATTTACATCCTTCATCTTGTGTTAGAGAACTCTCAAATCCTCACACTCTTTGTTGTGTTGGAATTGAGATTTAGTCCTCTTTCTTACCAAATGATTCTCCATTAGTTTTTGATCTCATATCAAATCTTCTTGTGAGCATTTGTCATCAATATTCTTTAACAATTCAAAGTGGTAAACATGATACCCTGTTTCAACTCACTAAAATTAGCAAGCCGAAACAGGGGGGGGCATATAGCTACCCTCGAATTTTCATCACCTTCCTTAGTAAGCATTAGGTGATTTTGTGATCTAACATGTGGTTTTGTAGGTTGTGGTTCCTAACTGAGTATTGCAGATACCGCTGGGGGCTTCGATCGACAGACTTATGGATATATCCTTTTTCAAATAATGTTTACTTTCCTGTACTTTAGCTTGCATATGCACATAGTGTTCATATGACCGCTAAAGTGGGGGCTAAATGTAGCGTCGTAAATTGTACGCACTTGCTAGGGTGGTACAATTTCACACCTAGTTTAGCACCCGCCTTGGCGCATTTTGCATTTTGCATTGCATTTCCCCTTTAGCACTTAATTAATTAAATTAATTAGGTCTAAGGTTCTATTTTATCATCTCCCATATCATAAAGTTGGGCCCTTTTCATTAAAGTGTGCCCCTTTCATTTTATTCTTCCAATACATCATTTAATCAAAAACCCTAATTAGGTCCTATTTTGAACTTGGGGGCTTGATTTCGGGGGTCAAAACATCTCGAAATCACCTGTAACTTTGGGATTCGCTCTAAAATCATCATATCCGACGGCCCTGAAAATTTGGTGAAAAGTTGTCGGGACCGTGGCGCCCGGAGTGCACATGGTCCCGGACATTTTTCCCAAAATTTTAGGAGCGCGATCCAATCATAAAATAAAGCTTAACCCCAAGAAATTGGCGGGATATTCAATCTCTAGGTCGGCCAAAAGTTGAAATTAAGACCTAGGGTTTCATATATAAGAGCTCTCTTTCTTCATTTGAAAGGATCCGATTTTTGATTTTCAGGACCTTCTATGCAGCGAAAGAGCAGATCTTCGAAGACTTCAACAACATTCAACATCCATCCATCAAGCATCCATCAATTTCATTCATCCATTTAGGGCTTTGAAGGCATTGAAGAACAATAAGGGATCACCGACTGAAGATTGGCTTGTACCCCTCCCTTGGGGTTGGGTATGATTTCATGTTGTTTTCATGTCTTTGCATAAGCTTCATCATATCATTTGTATTCATGCTTTAGATCACTTTGCATCTTGATTTGGAGCACTTACATTATCATGTACAAGCAATTAGGGTTTACTTTCTAGGTTGCTCTAGTTTGCTTACTTGCATTTTAGGATCTTGCACACACACAAGGTCTGCACACACTACTTTTACAATACAACTTGGCTATTCATGGAGGTGGAAATCACCAAAGCGGGGGTTTGACTAAGGCGAAACCCTATATAGCCACCCAAAACACCTTTTCAGATATAAGTGCAGATTTCGGGATTCGGACGACGCCGCAAGTTACAGATCCGAAAGAAGCAGACGAAGACCGGACAACACACCAAATTTCTGGGCAAAAGACCAGGATAGGGGCATGGGGTGCCCTGGTCCTGCCAGGATAGGGGTGGTGGGTGCCCTGTTCCCTGGGACAGGGGCGCTGGGCGCCCTGGTCCTTCTGTCAAATAGCAATTTTCAGCATTTTTGATAGCTTTTCAGGTTGCAAAACAACAGCTTTAGGAGCAGTTTCAGGGGCAGAATCAGGACTGTGGTGCTCGTGCCCCCGTCCTGAACATTTTCAGTCAGATTTCAACTCTGGGTACGCATTTACATTCTTGCCTTGTCCTTGTGTTTACAACTTTCCATTGTTTAGGTTCAATTCTGCAATCTTGTTATTAGTTCATACTTGCACTTTGGGGTTAGGAATTGAAATTGCATCACTTTATCTTTCAATTACAACAAAGGAATAGAAATCCTAATAGGTAGCCCATGGCTCTCTCTTCCACAAAAAGAATTAGCCAATTGTGTGATACCTCTAGGCTCTTTCGTATTCCACCAGTGTGTGGTTGAAAGTGAGATTAGGGCATGTTTGCTTAGTGTCACTTTTTCCCCTACACAGTACCATGGTGAAAACTGGGTCACCAGTGCCATGCGTAGAGACATTGCTCCTCCCTCCTTTAGGATTCACCTTCATCCTTCACTTTGCACACACGCACAACCTATTTGTTCATAATAAACTTACCCATTCCCATCATGGCTTGTTATTGATCTACCCAAGATTGGTTCGCCATTCATAATAAACCTTCCTTTTCACTCCCTTTCCATCCATAATAAATCAGATCCTATCTGTGGCTAAGGCAAATCCTACGTCTAGTGATGGGTGTGGAACTGAGAACATCACATGTTTCGAGGAGTATAGTTTTTTCCAGTTTCCTTCAGTCTATCCGCGCACAATCCACAATAAAGAAGCATTTTGCATCGCCAAGCCGCAATAAAGTTCAGTCTTCTCCACAATAAAGTATCGGTTTCATGGATTCAGTCAGTTTCAAATGACACACAACAACAACAATGGGCTTCAACAAATAAAATCTTTCAATAGACTCAGGCAACATATGGTTCAGTGCTATCTATCCTTTCTGTGAAAGTAAACATTGTGACCACAATCAAATAAGACTTATACAAGTGACAAGAGACACTAAACTTGAGGACTACAGTGGATGTTGGTGTCGAGTCTTGGTTTTCTTTTGATTTTATCTTTTGGTGACATGTCTTTTAGCTTTTCCAAGATGTCTTTGACTAGAGATTCTATCTCCAGGATGTCTTTCACTAGAAAGGCAAGGATGGGGTATCGTCACCTATTTTTCTTTTGCTGTCTATGGATTGTCTCTTAGTAATGCTACGACTTGTCCAAGGATATGAGGACACTGTGAGTCTAGTGTGAACTGGGGCATTCCTTGTTTGTGACTATCTTATCTCCATGCAAACACGTACAATGACTTTCTGGGTCGAACATATGCCTCGATTGTCATAACCTACTTGCCATAATAAAGCTCAATGATGATAACACATAAGAAGCTCTTTCACTTTCATATCTTCTATCTTTCATCCCCCTTTCTTGATTGACTTCCATCGTCTTCTCGAGTTCGCGTAGCCTGCTATCACATGACTGAGTATAATGACACACCAAAAACATTTGCATTTCATGTAGTTGCACCTGCATTACCACATATAAGCATTTCATACATACATATAGATATCACAACTGCATCACATCCTGCACACAATACCTGTTAGCACAATTTACATTTGCATTATCATATTCATCTGCATTCCATACATTCATAATTGCATTTGCATAACATATAAAAATATAAAAGAACAAAAATATTGCATTTCATTATGTACATATTTGCATCCATATCATAAGCATCACATAAAACATACATCATAGAAATAGATAGAAGCGTCATATAGGTACACATGCATATAGCTACCGCAAAGAAGAATCATCTCATATATATAAATCAAAAGTGTCATGATACAATGATGTCAAAATCATATGGCTACAATCACCCACAGGTGTCTACATCATCATACAAAAATGGTACAATACTGATACATAGGGAGCCCTCTATGACTAGGATGAACTCCCTCCCTCGGAGCCACCTAGCCTCGACGGAATCTGAGCCCCTGAAGGACCCGCCCCAGGATCATCCCTCTTGTCCCCTCTATCTGGTGGTGGTGGAGGACCCATAACCCCACCACTAGACGCCTGTCTCCTCTGGCTCCCTCCCATAGCTGTTGCTGTCCACGATGGTCTATGGAAGCTCCTCACCCGCTGATCAGCTGGTACTGCACCATAATAGAGATCCCGCTAGTAAGCGATCTCCTCCCCTACCCGCAGGACATAGGCATATCCAGCCCCTGTGTCCTCTACTGCCTGCCTCCTAGCCCTCAATGCTGTCTCAACCTCTGTGTAGCATTGAATGGCCTATTCCCTCTCCCGCTCAGTATCTCTGAGTCGCCTCCTGAGTCTATCCCTCTCCCTCTCCAAGTCCTGGATCTCATTTGCCTATCCCTGACAGATCTCCCTCAGCTCAATCAACTCATCCTCCTTTGCCTCAACCCTTTGTGGCTTTGCTTGTGGCTCCCCCTGTACAGGTGCCTGCCCCTATGCCTGTACCTGTACTGGTGGCTGTACCTGTACCTGTCCCTATCCCTGCACCTGTCTGGGACCCTGTGCTGTTGGCACCTATAGCGGCAATCCACCGCGACCCCTCACCACCCAAGCCTGTTTGTTCTCTCCACCCTACCTCCGCGACGCCACCCTCCTCTCTCCAACTGCCCCCCTCCTCCTCCGTCGGCCTCTACCCCCATCATCTCCATCATCATCACCATCCCCACCACCATCTCCATCTAGTAGCTCTCCTGGATCTGTCACGCATGGGAATGGATGCTTGACCCAATATGTTGTGTACTTTGAATCCATGCCGGCATCCTCGATCTCTGGCCATATGTCCCAAGGTAGGGGCATCATCTCCACTAGTTGTGTAACAGCCTGATCATATGATAGTAGTGGCCCAAACTGTGCTTGATCCCTGACAGTCTATGCATACATGCCTGAACCCCGTGGCATCCACTGGATCCTGCCAAACTGCCTGCCCACCTTGTCAATTAGCTGCCTCTCCAGTACATAGGGCATCCGCCCAATCAGATACCTACTTCAGAAGGTGTAAGGTAGCTCTACTACATCATCCTCCCACTGCTCGCATCCCAGGTACGGTCTTCATATAGCCATATCAGTATCATCTATAACCCACCGCCAGTGCTCCAACCTGCCAATCCGTGGCTGCGAGGTGATCATGTCATACAAATGCATGAAACTGAATCTGTGACCTCTGCCCCTAAAATGTATCGGTCATGTCACTGGTAGATGCTCATAGGCCCACACCTGTAACAATGTGACCCCGCAGCCCAATCCCACTGACCCATGGTACACAAACTGATGTAGCTCATAATATAGGTGCGCCAGCATGCACGATCCCCAGGCATATCTGGTGTGTTGTGTCACCAGTGTCTCCAATGTTCTCCCCTAGCCCACAACCAACCCTCGTGTCGCTCTATCCGGACACAGGGACCCATTGATCGCTCCTCCTACCACTGCCGGTAGTGCCAATCCTGTCTATGTCATGGTATCCCATGCCACATGCCCTACCCTCATCTCCAGTTTGGGGTCCCGAAACACTCGTCTCAGGGCCTCCCTGTCTCCATCTCGATTGTAGGGAATCAGCTCCCCATCAATCGGTATCCTCAGAATCCGGTATACATCCTCCAGGGTGACTGTCATCTCACCCATCGGCAAATGAAATGTGCAAGTCTCAGAGTGCCACCTCTCTGCCAGTGCAGTTAGCAATCCCATGTTCGCTCGAAACTCAGGCACATACAGAATATGTCTCAGACCCATAGCCTCAATAATAGCTCTGTCCTTGAAGGTTAACTCAGGTCACAACCTTTGAGTTGATGGGAATCTCTCCCGTGACTCCAACATAGGCAAATACTCCTGCAGTCAAGCAAATCAATCATATCAGTCATAGTGGCATTCATTGTTCATCACAGAATGCTACTTTTTTATCTAAGTGCATATGGTACTCTATTCTAGTGACACTCCCTATTCATCACAAAGTGTTGCTTCTATTCTAGTGGTACTCCCTGTTCATCATAAAGTACTACGTGTTTGGCTCTCCTTGTTCATCACAAAGTGCTGCTCACATTTGCACTCCCTGTTCATCATAAAGTGCTGCTCACATTTTGCACTCACTGTTCATCACAAAGTGCTGATTATATTTTAGTACTCCCTGTTCATCACAAAGTACTATGTCCTGGTATTCACTGTTCATCACAAAGTGCCTTGATTTATCCTATCCTAGGGCCTCTACTTGAGTGAATCCTCTTGAGTAGTTTCCTAATTGGCAACGTATGTTCTATCACAGAATTGTCAATCCTAGCCCTATTTGCAATCCTAGTCTTCCTTAGAGGACCTGCTTGAGTGTATCCTCTCAGCAGCTTATCCAATCAACAATGTATGTTCATCACAGAACTGCCAATTTGACTTAGAAGACACAAATTCACATTTTTGGACACAAACGTGCTTTCATGACATAAACGCGCCTGTTTTACACAGACGTGCCTGAAGCACACAGATGTGCCTATACTCTGCATAGACGCGCTTGGATGACACAAACGTGCCTGCCTAGCATAGATGCACTTGCACATCATAGACGCGGCTGCATTCTACACAGACGCATTTTCCAGCACAGATGCGCCTGACACAAACACAGACACGCCTAGTGAGCATAGACACGCCTGGCACCAACGTAGACGCGCCTGGACGTTTTTGACATTTTTTGGACCCTAACTTAGAGCACATTTATTACCCTATCTAGCATGCATTAATGACAACAATAAATGCAACAAAGTACAAGGAGGTTTGACGGTACTTACCGGCTCTCCTGCATCTGTTGGCCTCTGGAATCGGTGAACGTGATCAAATCTATGAACAAAAGCCATCGCTGCTGACTGCTGTTGCTCTATTTCGCTCTGCACTCTGCTCTTGTGGATGTGTGGATGACAATGAGGATGTATTTTCCCTCGTGGTCTATCTTATAGACTACCCTAGCCCTAGCCCTCGTCTCCCGAGTCAGTCTTCATTATCCCGTGACTCTATCACTTTATTCGGTCAGTCCATTCTATCCCATCTTTCTTATTGAGAGATTGTCTGCGATCTTTTCAGACATTTTTTTTCATCCAATCTCTTGAGGGGGCATATCATTCCCATCCTGGGGCAACTCTGTATCAGTTCATCTTATCTTATTTGAAACAACGCAACAAGCCGCATTGTCTCAAAGAGGGGCAAAATGTAGACACCCAAAATTGTCCAGTCTAATTAAATAAATATTTTATTTATTTAATTATCTTAGCTTAATTCTTCTATTAATTAAATAAATCTTTAGTTATTTAATTAATTCATTTATCCTCTTCTATCCTTATTTCTCATTTAAATAAATATATATATTTATTTAAATTATCCTTTTCCTAAATTAAATAAATATCTTATTTATTTAATTGATCCCACTTCTTCTATTAATTAAATGAATTTTTATTTATTTAATTAATTCATTAGCCTTTTCTACCCATGACACATGTCATTCATCTCTTAATTCATACCCTACCTACCCTTTCATTATTTTATTATTTTCTCTACCTACCCTCTAATCATAGCCGACCTCCTTTTCCACCTCTCAATCTTATCCCTCCATTTCTTATGGTGTCTTCTATATAAGGAGATGCTTCCTTCATTATCAAACCCTAATGACCTGACTATTTGATCAATTGACTACTTGGCATATGCGATCCTACTTGCAACCACATTCCGTTCTTTGTTGAGCTCTTGTGCACATAAAATTTGAGAGCAAATATATCAAGCAAGATCAATGGAAATAGGAAGAATGGAGATCCAAACCCTATTGGACATGTGATGGTATAATCTTTGTGATTTCATTTGATTTGCATCGTCTTAGGTAATCTTCATATGTTATGGTGGATCTTTGTTGTTGTTAGGCTAGGGTTTTGTGGTTGAATTCATTTAGCATTTCAATATCATTATTATTGTTATCCATTTTCACCATATACAGTACCCACTTCGAATGAAGAGTGAAAAGGTTGGAGAAGCTGAAGTGAATTTCAAGGCAACTTGTTTGGATCAAGCATGGGTATGACACTTGAGGTATGGTCATCTTCACTTTAAAGGATTATCTTTATTACAACAAAAGAAAATGGTAAAAGGATTACCCCCAATTAAAGAGCCACTAAATTCATGTAATAGTTGTATTTTGGCTAAACAACATAGAAATAAATTTCCAAAAGGGATGTCATATAGAGCATGGAAACCTCTAGAGATTGTACATACGGCTATATGTGGTCCAATGCAAACACCATCATTAGGGGGGAGCAATTATTTTCTAACTTTTATTGATGATTTTAGTAGAAAAATATGGGTTTATTTCCTTAAGTACAAATTAGAAGCATTTGGAAAATTCAAAGAGTTTAGAGCATTGGTTGAGAAGCAAAGTGGCCTGCCCATTAAGGTATTGAGATCAAATAGAGGTGGAGAATATAAATCAAATGAGTTCTTAGATTATTGCAAGTATCATGGAATAAAGAAACAATTCACTACGAGTTACACACCTCAACAAAATGGTGTTGCAGAAAGAAAGAATAGAACAATAATGGAAATGGCAAGGAGTATGTTAAAGGGAAAGAACTTACCAAATGAATATTGGGCTGAAGTAGTAGCTTGTGCAGTATATATCTTAAACAGAAGTTCAACAAAAAGTGTGAAAGACAAGGTTCTACAACAAGCATGGAGTGGTAAGTCTCATTGTGTATCTCATTTTAGAATTTTTTGATGTGTTGCATTTGCACATGTGCCTAAGGAAATAAGAAGTAAGCTGGATAGAGGTGAGAAATGCATCTTTATTGGCTATTGCGAACAATCCAAAACATATAAGTTGTTTAATCCCATCACTAGGAAGGTTATCATTAGTAGAGATGTTGTTTTTAAAGAAGAAGCTTGGGATGGAAGTATAGACAAAGCAATCACAGGTACTGTAGCAATACCTTATGATGAAGAGGAAGGAAAAGAACAAGATCAAGAAGGAACTTCGTCAAGCAATCCACAAGGTGAAAACTCAACAAGGGATCTTGAACAAGATGAATCTTCAAGTCATTCCTCTCCTAGCTCACAAGTAAGTAATGACTCTAATCCTACACTTGCATCATTAAGATCAAGGAATAGAAGTAAGAAAACTAGAAGTCTACAAGAAATTTATGATCAAGGAGAAGGAATAGATTTGCAATCAAACTTTGCTTTATTTGCTCATGATCCTACATATTTTGAAGATGCAATTAAAGAAGAATGTTGCATTAAAGCAATGAATGAAGAAATAGAATCAATAGAAAAGAAAAACACATGGGAATTAGTAGATTTGCCAAAGGGAAAATAATGCATAGGAGTAAAATGGGTTTACAAGACCAAATTTAATGCAAATAGAGATATAGAAAAGCACAAGGCAAGGTTAGTAGCCAAGGGATTTGCACAACAATATGGAGTAGATTATAATGAAACATTTGCACCTATCGCAAGACTTGATACAATTAGAATGGTATTAGCTATAGCAGCTAAAAACAAGTGCAATGTTTACCAAATGGATGTCAAATCAGCTTTCTTAAATAGTTTTATAGAAGAAGAAGTTTATGTACAACAACCACCGGGATATGAGAAAAATGGACAAGAAGATAAGGTATACAGGTTGAAAAAAGCACTCTATGGACTAAAGCAAGCACCTAGAGCATGGTACAGTCGGATTGATACATACATGATGAATAATGGATTCAATAGAAGCAGCAGTGAGCCTACACTATACACGAAGGACAACAAACAAGGTCAGATTCTAATTGTTTGTTTATATGTTAATGATTTGATCTTTATTGGAAGTTTATCTACTAATGAGTTTAAAATAGAAATAAAAAAGGAATTTGAGATGACAGATTTGGGATTAATGAGATATTTTCTTGGAATTGAAGTTATACAAAATAATAGAGGGATTTTCATTTGTCAAACAAAATATGCAAAGGATGTATTGAAGAAGTTTAGAATGATAAATTGCAATCCAGCATCTACTCCTATAGAAATAGGGACAAAGCTTAGCAAAGAAGATAAAGAGTACAAAACTGATTCAACCATATTTAGAAGACTTGTTGGAAGCTTGATGTATCTCACTACAACTAGGCCAGATATTATGTATGGAGTCAGTTTGATATCTAGATTTATGGATACACCTAAGAAATCGCATTGGCAAGTTGGAAAGAAAATATTGAGTTATATCGTAGGAACAATAGAATATGGAATATTGTACTCCACAACAAATAATTTTAAATTGATAGGATATATAGATAGCGATTTTGTAGGGAGCATTGATGATCAAAAGTGTACTTCAGGTTATGCATTTCATCTTGGAACAGGAGTTGTTGCATGGGCATCAAAGAAACAACCTATAGTGACTATTTCATCCGCATAAGCAGAATATGTAGCAGGAACATCAGCGGCATGTCAAGCACTATGGATGCGAAGGATCTTGATGGACTTAAAGGATGATAAAAAAGAGTCAACAACAATCTACTGTGATAATAAGTCAGCAATTGCACTATCAAAAAATCATGTCTTTCACAAAAGAAGCAAGCACATTGACACGAGGTACCACTTCATCTGAGAATTGGTTAATAATGGAGAAATCAACTTGAAGTATTGTCGATCTGAAGAACAATTGGCAGACATATTCACAAAGGCATTAGCACAAGAACAATTTGAATATTTAAGAGAAAAGTTGAATATTGTAAATAGCAATGTAATTAGTAGAAATTAAGGGGGAGTGTTGGTAGTATCTAGTAATTTCTACCAGCTACCATTTGCTACCACCACCAACCTGCATTAAAGAAGACTGTTGATGCAAGAAAAGTCTAGATGATCGAATGATGAAGGAAAGAAATCTAGAAACTTCCTCCAAGGACCTCATCTGTATGCTTCTAGAGAATTCTCATGACCTGTATAAATAGATGCAGATGTAATACGCCCAAAGCAAGCAATAAGAAATTTGTTTTAAGTGCAGTAGCACAAGTATACTCTTTTCCTCTATTTTTCCCCTGTTTCTGCCCACTTTCACCTGCAACATCAGAGCTGATTAAATTCTGAGGTCTCTCCTGTTCTATGTTTGATTTTGATTTTTGGGTTGGAATTTTCGGGTTGGAACTAACTGTATGAAAGAATTGCCCTAATACTGTTTGTAACATTTCATTACAGGGAAGAATATATAAGCAATTTCAAAATTATTTAGTGTGTGCTAAGCCCCTATCTTTATGTACTGCTTGTTTTATATCTTCTCTTGACTTTAAAGCGTGCTGTAAGTAATATAGGTGTAGTCTTTTTTTATAAATATTAAATAATGTATTTTTCTTTTCTTTATTATATGTTTTTGTAGTCACATAAATCTGTCCACTTAATTAAATGAATATTTAATATTTATTTGATTATTTAACCATCAATTAATAATTAATTAAATTAATATATTTAATTAATTCATCTTAACCCTCTTCTCCTATTAATTAAATAAATTATTCAATTTATTTGATTTAATTCACTTAACCAAATTCAGACCATTAATTAAATAAATAAATCATATTTATTTAATTAAATCTTCTCTCACATTTAAATAAATTAATATTTATTTAAATCCTCCAAAATCCCACCTCTCACATTTAAATAAATAAATCATTTATTTAAATCACCTTTATCCTCCACCCACTTGCATTTTCCTACAAATGCAAGTTGCACAATTATTTTAAATAAATAATTTATTTAAATCACCTTTATCCTCCACCCACTTGTATTTTCCTACAAAAGCAAGTTGCACAACTATTTTAAATAAATTATTTATTTAAAATCCTATTTATCCTCACCCACTTGAAACCTTTAATGGTTTCCCTTAAAGTAGTCAAACTTGATGGCTTTAAAGTCTTCAAACTTGATGGCTTCCTTCTATAGTCTTCTTAAGACTTTAATGGTTTTCCTTAAAGTCTTCAAGCCTTTAATGGTTTCCCTCAAAGTCTTCAAGCATTTTAAATGC
Source organism: Cryptomeria japonica (assembly GCF_030272615.1). NCBI lineage: Eukaryota > Viridiplantae > Streptophyta > Pinopsida > Cupressales > Cupressaceae > Cryptomeria > Cryptomeria japonica. Next base: position 236,954,471 of record NC_081407.1, on the reverse strand, counting down.
TTTATCTTCTTTTTCTCATTTAAATAAATTAATATTTATTTAAATATTTATCCAAATTCAACTTACACCATTTAATTGAAATAAATGATTTTATTTTAATTGAAAATACCAAAATTTCTCCCACTTGCATTTTCCTACAAAATCCACTTGTATGCCTAAACCCCTTCTAGATTCTTCTAAACCCTTCCTAATTAGCCTAATCCATCCCCTAAATATTGTCACATTCCTAAGCAAATTGGAGTCACTTCTCAAAGACTCCAAAGTCTTTGAAAAGCAATTAATGCTTTGTGTGTTCAACAAATTAACCCTCAAAGTCTTGGATAACCTTTGAAAGCTTCCAACCTTCAACCACTAAATGGCTCAAAGTCTTTGATAACCATTGAAGGCTTTCAACCCTCAACCACTTAATCCCCAAAGTCTCCAATAACCATTAATGGTTACCTCAAACCCTCCCACATGGTTAAAACATTTGTTTTGACTCAACCTCTACCCAACCCAAAGGTCTCATCAAGCCTTTAATGCTTTGACCATGATTATCTCTTAAACATTTGCACAAAGGTTTATCCTTGGATTAACTCTTAATCCAGTGGGTAATCTTAATTTAGACTTGACCCTTACCTTCTAGATAACCATGAGGTCTTCTCAGGCCTTTAATGCCTCCAACCTCTTCTCTCAACCCAATCCTATGTTGAAACTTGTCACCATTTTATTGGTGCCAATTGTGCACATGGATCCCCAACTTTCAATCCTAACCCTTGTTAAGATTGCTCAATCTTAACCCTTCATTTCCCTATTTCTTCTATAAATAGAACCCTTCTCCTCAAGCAAAAGAGAAGCATTTTAGAGTATTGTTGTTATACTGGCATTAGCATAGAGCTTTTTCATAGCATCACTATCTACTCTTGCATAGTATTTGCTTATCATATTCAACTATCTTGAATCTCCATATGGCATCCTTGGCTAGTGCTAAAAGCTGAGAGCTACACTCATTTGGGACTTGGAGAGGAGAGGAACAAGGGAGGAGCAACTATGAGCATCTTGATTAGCTATTTCATTCTATGTTTATATGCTTTCTATTTCATGCTTAATATCTCTCTTGATATGCCTGTTTAGGATAATCTTTTGTTGCTAACACTAACGTTTGTTTCTTGTGCTCTTGTGTGTGTTGCCATCAAACAGATTTTCTAATCCTTTTTGCAGAGCATCATTTGGTGAACCCGACGTGAATCGAACACGCAAAAAGAGCAACTTTTTTTTTTTTAACCAATAACATGTTTGAATGTTGAAAATGTCACACAGGTTGCGCTTTTGACACTGTTTTGGTGCGTTTGACATTATTTTGGCGCTATTCACTCTGTTTCAGTGCTTTTCCCTTCTCTGTCTTTCCCTTTCTTTTAGTGCGTTTGTGTTAAATAGTGCCTCTGTTCAAACGCAGACTAGCGCTATTGTAACAAAACGTTGTACAAATCACCTTGTAACCAAAAAAAAAAATAAAAAATTAGGCTTGTAGAAGCCCACCAAATAGGCGGATTTTACTAACTATTTTTCTCTTTTGTGCAGATTTAAATTAGATTAAAAAGTAGATTTATATTTTTTACTAACTTGTTTTTTGAAGTTGGTTTTAAAAATGAATTCACTTTTTATTTTGGTTTAAAATTAACTTCACATTTCAAATTTGGGCTTTTAAAAAAGAATCACACATTTGTTTGGGGCTCTTAAAAAGAATTTCATTGTTCAAAGGTAAAAAGAACCACAAACTTATACAAAAACAACTTTATTTTTTTTGCAAGTTAGGAAACAAACTTCGTTTTGGTGCTTAAAATCAACAAGGCAAATTTTATTTCTTGCATCAAGATAAAACTCACAATCCACACTTCCATTTTTGGTGCAAATAAAATTCACAATCAACTTGTCTCATTTTTAAAGCAATTTTACTTCATGCAAACGTGTTTTTCATTAAGTTGACCAGGATTTTCAAATTCTAGTTTACTCCAACAATTGCCTTTGAAAATTAAAAAGAACACCATGATTGTTGGAGCAACATCTCCAAATAGATAGAAAATCATTGCGATGACAAATTAAAAGGAACAAGTGAATTTTGTGTTTGGCACACTTGTGCAAAAGAGTTGGTCGAGTGGTCCTACCTCTAACACACACTATCCTCTCCCTTGGCTCTCGTGGTCCTAGGTGCAAGAGAAAAGTGTTAGTAACGCTCAAATTTTATCTTTTTAAGAGAGGCCTGCCAAGGGATCGATACTCTTGGGAACGACCTCGAGCGGTAAATCCTTCGAGCCGCTATAGAAATCAGGTGAGAGCGAAAGCTGTAGCCTTGGGTATAGCTGTTCCTACAGTGTAACTGGCCGAAAGGACAAATGGGCCCCACCACCAGTTACAAGGCTCTTAAGTGAGTCACTGCAGAATGAACTTATGTCCAAAGCCATCGAACATGACTAAACACCTTTAAGTAGTAGCTCACCCGTTCTATTGATTGAGGATATTTGAGATACAATTTAGTGCAAGAGCATAGAAGGTTTTGCTCCCAAGATACTCACCATACATATTTCCTTGAGTAGAAACATAGCTTTTTGAAAAGTCACTTGTGACTTGATAAAAGTGGTGACTCCCCCATCATAGGGATCATCTATTTGTTATGCTCGTGCAAGACTTAGTATATCACATCCTTACCTGCCACGGCGGGATTCATAAGGTATGTAGTACCAAAGTCGAAGAAATATCAAGATGTGGGCTAAATTTATCACAACTGGCCACTTGACCTTAGGGATAAAAAGTGTTTGAAGTGTGTTCGTTTTACAGACCTAGTGCAAATTGAGCCGACTTCAGGCTTTGGAAATACACCTTAAAATAAATCTAAAGGAAGGGTCAAAAACAAGTCCAAGGATTGGGTTGATCTAGACCCATACTCATTTGTGCCTTTGAGGCTACAATTTTGTGTTTGTGTGCTTGCTTTGTTTTCTTGTCAAAGAAAAATCAGAAAATCAATCCCAAAAACAAAGTATTCATCCAACATTTCTCAAAAACAACCAAAAGTACCAAAAACAAAGTGCAAAACAACAAAGAGACAAATTTTATGACCATTCTTCACATCTTGCGAAAGAAGAAGTGTCATCAGAATATCACCTTGAAAAGGAGACCACTAAGCTCAAAGGCTTTGATCAAAAGGAGGAAATTCTTCTATCTCAATAGACAAATTTTTGTCTCACATAGAGTCTTTCTATATCGCATGCGTCTATACCTTCAAGGTAAAACAAACGAGTTTGATTCCAAATCATTAAACCGCAGAGCTTTTGTGCAATATAGAGCTCTGAGTTATCACAAAAATCAAGGAGGAAAGATTAATCCCAGTTTCTTCCCAAACATCTGTATCACCTACAACATAGCTCGAGAAGTGCCATCAATGCCTGAAAGGGAAGAGATAGAGTTTGTCCCATTTATAACCCAAAGTTTTTATTGAAGTTGAAAAACAAAAACATCCATCATCTCATTCATACATCATCACTTCATCATCAATCCATCCCAAAACTCTCAAAACATTAAGAGGTTCTTGTCCCAAGATTCCCTTTTAGATATTGCTTGAAATCAAAACACATCACATCACTTTTTAGATTGTTTCTACATCTAGGATAAGCTCATCCTAAGAGACACATCTACGCAGGTTAAAACTAGTTCATGAGTGAATCCTCTCATTGCTAGGTAGTCTAAATCTGTAACACATCTCAGATTTCTCTACACCTTATCACATCCAAAATCTATCAAAACAAGCAAGCAATTCAAAGAAGGAATTTCGGTTACATCTATCTCAAAGTGCTAGAGATCTACATACAAACACAAATCACCAACCATCAATCTTTCATTTCATCAACAACTCATCATCATCTTCAATCAACTTCAAAACCAAACTTGCAAACAAAATGGCTCAAACCCGATCACGATCAAGGCAACGAGAAATAGAAATTGAGGAAGAAGAGGACAACCTCAATGAATTTCAAGAAGCACTTGGAGGAACTGGGAATGATGAAAACCTAGGTACACCCACTCCTTCAACAATCGAAAGGGTTCAGCATAACCCTCACTTTAACAGATTATTTGATGAAATTCTCAGGAGCAATGCGGATGCTCACTTTTTAAGACTCGCTCAAGAAGGAGCCAAACTCCCCTCAGACTTTGATCTTGCCCAATTAAGACAAGCATCAGAAAGACAAAGTCGCCATGAGGAGGAAAGAGGTAGAAATCACATCAGATATAACATCCCTCGAGGTAACCCACCACCTCCTCCTCCAAATGAAATGGAGATGTTGCGGCAACAAGTCGAGAATCTCGCCCAACAACTTCATAGTGGTGTTAAGACCAATCAATTCTCACTTAACGACATCTGTCCCTATCCGTTTGATAGGAATCTTTATATGCCACCCTTTCCACGCGGGTTCGAAACACCAAAATTTGAAAAATATAGAGGAAAGGGAGATCCCCGTGATCATGTCCGAGAATTTCATTCCGCTTGTCTCGAAGTCACATATGAAGACACATACTTAATGCGCCTTTTTCCCCAAAGCTTGGGAGGAACAACCACATCATGGTTTTCCCGACTAACAGGTGGCATAAGAACATTTGAGGAACTCATCCAGAAGTTCCTATCTCATTACTCTTATAATATTGAACGTGACATCACCATGGCTGATTTGTGCAATACCAAACAAAAACCAGGTGAATTATTCTCAGTATTCCTGCAACGATGGCACCAAATGTCTAGCAGACGTTCTCTTCAGTTACCTGAACGAGAACTAGTGGAAATTTTCATTTCCAACTTAAACGAAGAAATGGAATTTCACCTGGATGTCAAAGACACAGACTCTTTTAACGATATGATCACCAAGGGTATAAAATGTGAAAGGGCACTCATCAAAAAAGGACTCATCAAAATCTTTAATGAACCCAAAGATGGTCCTCGCCCGTGCTTCAATAGTGATAAACCGAACTTCTGGAACAAGAATAAGAATATCGTCAACGATGGAGTTGTGGATGCTCGAACTATCCAAAATGCACAACCTGTGGTTCGATTTGCAGGACAAAATCCTCCACCTCAAAATAATACACATGGTCCTCCTAATCAAGGTCGCATCACATCTCAGGATGAACCAAGACCTCGTCCACAAAAACAAAAACGCACTTACACTCCCTTAGGGGAACCCATTGAAACAGTGTTGCGACAACTCCTCTCTCAAAATTTGGTCACTCTACCTAAGCTATCAAACTATGAGCCTCAAGTCAAACCAGCATGGTGGAAAGATACTGAACACTGTGAGTTCCATCAAGGAAGAGGACACAAGACAAGTAATTGTCACCGATTGAAAGATCTCATTCAAGATCTTATTGATCGAGGAGAAATTGAGATTGAAGGACATGATCCAAAAATGACAAATAATGATCACCTGATGTTCAAGAATCCACTTCCATCACAAGATCAAAGGGGTCCTTCCACTTCTAGGCGAGGCACTGATACCACTGATTATACGCAGGCTGCGTATAATTACACTGTCAATCACCTGTATGATGCCAGTGAACAAATTGCAACTATCACCTTCAAAAATCCCACCTCAAATTGCAATGTTGTTACACGTCGTGGCAAAGTTACCATCAAGGCAGCTCCACAAGGCACCACCTCCATCCCAAAGCAGTACAATCTTGTGGAACAATTAGACAAAACGCCTGCGCTTATATCCATTTTAGAGCTGTTACGCCTATCGCCATCTCATAAAACAATCTTGGATCAAGCACTCCAAGAGGCGTCAGTCCCTGCAAACTTGAATACAGACCAATTTCAAGCCATGGTTGGAAATCTAAAGTCATCACCTTGTCTCACTTTTTCTGAAAGCGACAACTCTTCTTTCCAACAACCTCATAACGCCTCACTCCACATTGAAGGCTTTGTCAACCAACACAGGATCAAGCGAGTCTTGATCGATAATGGAGCAGGCCTAAACATTTGCACACTTCAGTTGGTCACAGCATTGGGATATGCAATAGAATCAGTGGATCCTCGTAAGAAGATCACCATCAAAGCCTATGATGATGCAGAGCGTTCATCCAAAGGAGCTGTGGTACTACCAATCCGAGTGGGCCCTGTGGTAAAGCATATCATTTGTCAGGTTCTGGACCTTCCTCTGCCATATAATCTATTATTAGGGAGACCTTGGATACATGCCATGCAAGCTGTTCCATCTACCTACCATCAATGTATCAAGTTCCCACATAACGGGGTCGAGATCACAATCCTGGGAGATGCAAATCCCTTTGCATTTTGCCATAATATCAGCCATCAACCAGAGATTACCGTTCCTAATAATAGAGAAGCCATTTCCTCCACATCATATATAAATCCCGCCTCTCTTGCCAGTTCAAACACCCCTATGCCCAAGCAAGAAAAGATAAAGATGAAAGTAGCAGAGGAAGGTCCTGGAGAATACAACTTGAGTCAGCTCTTTTGTGTGGGACAAATGCCCACTTCTCCTAGAACACATGGTAAACCACAGCAGTTGCTCCAGCAACCACTAATCACGCCAGCATGTGCCTTAACGCCTTTCATCCTTGGAAAGAGTCAAGAGGAAGAAACACAAGATGAGGACCTAGCGGACTGGATCTATAAAGATCCCATCACCACTGACAAACCACAAGTTACACTTCCTACGGAACAATATGGCAAAGGCCTCCTCATTATGCAAAGAATGGGATATGATGGTCAGAGTGCTTTGGGATACTGCAAACAAGGACGACATGAACCACTGCTGCCAGAGTTCAAGCCCAAAGGTAATATAGGCCTAGGCTTTGAAAAAGAGATCCTTCCTAAACTCAGATTTAAAGGAAAACCTAGCAAACCATTTTGCCCACCTACTGTAAAGAGGACACCTTTCATAATCAAAGCACCATCAAGCAATATTGTCACTGCCCCATCGAGGCTCACAAACCCACCGCAACCATCATCAGTGCCAAAAATCCCACCAATCGAACTAGTAATCCCATCCACAGCAGTCATCACATCAATAAAACCATTCATAGCAGCAACTATATTGGAACCCGCAGCAGCATCTATGGCACCAGTAGTTCCAGCAGAAGCCACTGAGTCACCATTACCGATACTTCCAGTGACAAATCCATTAAAACCCATCACAATTCCTGCAGCACCGATCACTACAAGGATACATAAACCAATCACACCTGCCGTGTTTAACTCCAAAGACATCCCAGTATGGTATAGCAATCGGATGTTGGAGAGTGATTCAGAGACCGACTCACATGAGTGGGAATTCGATTCAGTGCAACTTAACACTTCAGATGAGGAAGACACATCACCACCTCCACCCCGCAAAGACATCCCTGTTTACGAAGAAGCACAGATAAAGACCACTTGGGTACTTGAGCTGGAAACATCTTCCACAGACCCTACGTCTCATCCTACGCCTGATTCTGACAGGGAGAGTACCATCAACGACCTTCACCACACTGTCTTAACCCTCACTGATACATCTCCCGCACTTAACTTAATCGATGAAGTAATGCCCATTATCCACCCTGAACTCATCGAATGGAACCAACCAAATCCCCCATGTCTTGACCTCTTCCAAAATGATGAGGCTATCATTGACTTTTTGGAATTAAGGGATAATCTACCAAGCGGGGATCAAAAAGCTGGATTCGCCATTGAACTTAATAGCGCAGCATACTTCGGGGCGGATGCCAAACCCTTCAGCTACAAAAATATAACATTAAAACATGGATCTTCTAGTGAAAACCACACTGTGGCACTGTTTGATCCAACAAAAGTAAAAAGAAAGAGCGTATCCAACGGTGAAAACCTCTCTGAGGCGCCTGAGGATGAAGGGTTTGACATTCTCCCTGCTAATACACAACAGGAACGATCAACGATCCTCATTGAGGAGACCAAAGAATACAATGTGGGGACTCCTGAAAACCCTCATATCATACATCTGGCATCTCTTCTCACTCCAGAGGAACAACCTCAATTTATAGAGTTCTTCCAACAGCGTCAGATCAACTTTGCATGGTCATATGCAGACATGCCTGGGCTTGATCCTGATTTAGTCATGCATCATCTCACAGTAGCAAAAGGAGCCAAACCTGTCAAGCAGAAGCTTCGTAAGATGCATCCTCAGATTGCCGTGCTAGTCAAAACAGAACTCAAGAAACTCCTGGATGTTGGTTTCATTAGACCAATTGATTATGCAGAATGGATCTCCAACATTGTACCAGTTGGCAAACCAAAAGGGGGCATCCGCATTTGTACAGACTTCAGAGATCTGAATAAGGCATGTCCTAAGGATGACTTCCCTCTACCAAATATCGACATCATAGTAGATTTGACAGGAGGACATGCCATGCTTTCACTCATGGATGGCTTTTCGGGATACAATCAAATAAAGATCGCACCAGAGGACCAACATAAGACAGCCTTCACATGTCCATGGGGCACATACTGCTGGAATGTAATGCCTTTTGGTCTAAAGAATGCAGGAGCGACCTATCAAAGAGCAATGACCACCATCTTCCATGACATGATGCATACTATGATGGAAGATTATGTGGATGATTTACTAGCAAAATCACTCACAAGAGAAGGACATCTCCATATCTTAGATCAAATCTTTGATAGACTGGAACAATATCATGTTCGACTCAACCCAAAGAAATGTGTCTTTGGAGTGACCTCCGGAAAGCTTCTAGGATACATTGTCTCAAGCAAAGGTATTGAGGTCGACCCAGCAAAGGTTAAGGCAATAATGGACATGCCACCTCCACGGAATATCAGTCAGCTAAGGACACTACAAGGACGGCTTCAATCCATCCGCAGATTCATTGCACAATTAGCCGATAAGTGTCACCCATTCACACACCTGCTACACAAGAACATCCGCTTTCAGTGGGATGACAAATGCCAGCAAGCATTTCAGGCGCTTAAAGACTATCTCATGAATCCACCATTGCTGATGCCACCAGATCCAAGAAGACCATTATTACTCTATATCTCGGCAACAAGTACGGCATTGGGTGTACTACTGGCACAACATAATGCAGAAGGAAAAGAGTGTGCTATTTACTACATCTCTCGCACACTGGTTGGCTATGAACTCAATTACACACCTATTGAGCGAGCTTGCCTAGCAGTAATCCTGGCAGCCACTAAATTGCGGCACTATCTATTAACACACAAGGTACAACTCATTGCAAAAATTGATCCACTCAAGTATTTACTCAGCAAAGCAGCATTGACAGGTCGCTTAGCCAAATGGGTGATGATTCTAAGTGAATTTGATATTGAGTATGTGGACCGTAAAGCTATCAAAGGTCAAGTTATTGCAGATCAGTTGGCCGATGCACCTCTCATAGGTGATCATCCTCTCATTTCCAATTTTCCAGATGAAGAGATATTCATGATTACAGAAGCACAGTCATGGAAATTATACTTTGATGGTTCATACACTAGGCATGGCTCAGGGGCAGGCATTCTGTTTATCACACCTCAAGGTGATAGCATCCCGAAGTCTTACAGGCTCACATTTCCATGCACAAACAACATAGCAGAATATGAGGCTTTGATCACAGGACTCAGGCTAGCCATACAATGGAAATTACAAGAACTACAAGTATATGGCGACTCACAATTGGTCATTCGACAAGCAACTAATGAATATCAGACCAAAGATGATAAACTCATGCCATACAAGCAAATGGTGGACAGTCTAAAGACATCATTTACTACTATCACTTTTGAGCAGATACCAAGAGATCAGAATCAAGCTGCTGACGCTATGGCTACTATCGCATCTCTCCTAGATCTTCCACAGAATTCAACACGCTACGAGTTCTTGGTAGAACAGCTTTGGATTCCCGCTTATGATATCCCCGAATCCGAAATGATATGTCGCCTTGTCGGTTCTGAATCCCCATGGTACGGTGAGTTCTACACCTATCTCCGCGATCACACCCTTCCTCCCGACCAATCAAATAACCAACGAAAAACCTTCATTCGCCAAACTGCTCGATATATCATTATTGCCGAAACCCTATACCGACGTAGTCTTGATGGTACTCTCCTTCGATGTCTGGAACAAGATGAGATAACAAAGGCTTTGGAAGAGGTACATGAAGGAATTTGCGGGACTCACTCAAGTGGTCCATCACTAGCTAAGAAGATCATGCGAGCTGGATACTATTGGCCATCTATGGAAAAGGATTCCTACTACTTTGTCAGGAAATGCAAGAAATGTCAAGTTCACGGTGACCTGATACATGCACCAGCACAGGAACTGCAACCAATCACAACACCATGGCCTTTTTGTCAATGGGGCCTCGATCTTGTGGGTAAGATTCATCCATCTTCATCCAATGGCCATAAATTCATTATTACCACCACCGAATATTTCACCAAGTGGATCGAAGCTGTTCCACTTACCCAAGTCACCGGCAAGCAGATCGCCTCATTCATCCTCAATTACATCATCTGTCGGTATGGTGTGCCCATGTCCATTGTCACAGATAACGGTCTTCCTTTCAAAAATCAGGATGTCCGTGAGCTTTGTGATAAATTTCATATCCAACACCGCTTTTCCACTCCCTATTACCCACAAGGCAATGGTCAGGCCGAAGCATCCAATAAAAACATATTGAGGATCCTAAAGAAGACAGTCAATGATGCCGGTCGTGATTGGCATGTTCAATTGAATCCAGCGCTATGGGCATATCGAACTAGCATTCGAACCCCTATAGGTGCAACTCCTTATTCATTGGTCTATGGTGCAGAAGCTATCTTGCCTATTGAGGTCGAGATACCATCATTAAGGGTTTCCTTGCACAATCTCATTGATGATGACGCATACAGAGTCTCACGCCTTCAGGACTTGGAGCTACTTGATGAGAAGCGACAAGCTGCATACAACCATCTCAAAGCCTATCAGCAGCGCATGAGTAGAAGCTACAATCACCGAGTTAGATCTCGTACATTTGAGGTAGGTGATCTTGTTCTTCGAGAAAATCCTCGCAACCAACCAAACAGAGAACATCAAGGCAAGTTTGAATCAAACTGGTTGGGCCCATATGTTGTCACTGCTGTATTCGGGTCCGGGGCATATCAGTTGGCTACATCAGAAGGCGAACCGCTTGCAGATCCAATCAATAGCATGCACCTCAAATGGTTTTATACCTAAGGTGTACAGAGCATCAGGCTCCCCTGCCTATCAGAAAAATACCAAAAACATTCAGAAAATTCCTGAAGAAAATACAAAAACATTCAAAAAAAGTAAAGAAAAATCATGCATCCAAACGGTGAACAACCACTCCGGTGGCACCTTGGGTAAGTACGATGGTGAAAACCTGGCAAACAGGCGCCACTCGTAAAGGCAATAGCTCCATTATCTTTCAGACTTGTTGCGATCACATTCATGCACACATACATCCATCCATCCCAACCATGGCTTGTTATTTGATCTGCAATTAAGAAAGTACTCCATGCGTCTAGCATCCCACCTTTTCATAGTCAGGTCTACAAACTGGGGGCAATACCCTTACCCTAATGATGGAAGTGGATTCTACATTGTCTTATATATCATTACGCTCTTCATTCAGGCAATCATCAGAAAATATCAAAAACATTCAAAAATGACTCTCAAAATATCAAAAACATTCAAAAATGACTCTCAAAATACCAAAAACATTCAAAATTGTTTCACAAAATCCAAAAAACATCAGAAAAACCATCAAAAATCACACAAAAACATGGCAACACCTTGTACATACTCATCCATGCAGATACCAAAACAAACATTGCGACAAACTACTCACACAATGACCATTTACCAAACAACCACACAATCCACATCAACAATCCAAAACTGTCTTTAAAACAAGGATGCATCCTTCCTTACCAAAACAAAAACAAGATGATGTTTTCTTTGACAAGAAAATTCTGTTAGGCTGTCAAATACTTGGTTGATTTGTGAGTAATTCATTTGTTTATCTGTATCGGGATCTTTTCAACATTGTTTTGTATCGTTTGTGCATTATTTCCGATGAAGTTCTGGGGCATGTACTAATGGTGTCTACGTGGGAAGTTCACTAAGCTATGTGATCATAGGCAAAAATGCAGTCCTAGATCATTACGGCTTGCTGACTACAGCGTATACCTCGACCATATGAACATGAACCATTACCAAGGATCCATATTCTTTTATTCTTTATGTATATATTGTTTGTTTACAGGTACAATGCTCATTCTTTGGTTCCTTCTCATCCAATTTGGATAAAGGTTTTATTTTCTTAGTACGGTATGCACTTGTCTCAGGATCTGATCAGCCTAAGATCAAGGAGGACGATCCAAGTCATGCATGAACGGAGATAATCCTTGTCTGTTCCGCAAGCAATACTCAGGTCAACTTGATCCATTATATCAAGTTGCTTGTATTAACTTGCTATATCAAAATCCATGTAAGAAATACTCTGGTCATCTTGAATCTTTATGTCAAGTTGCTTGTATTTTCTTCCAACATTTTAAAGCTCAATGATGAAAAATAAAGCACCATGGATCGTCATTCCATCTCATCTGTATATATTGCATTTCGTTGCATTCCATCCATCCATACATTCATAATAGCTGCATATCATGCATACGTAGTCATAATAATGCATACTCTATTTTACTCATCTTCTTCCATAGGACTCGGTCCTAGTCCTCCATATCTTCTATCTAACATCGAATCCCCCCTCACCCTCCCTATCTTGATCATCAACATCATCCTAATCCCTTCATCACTTCCCATCCTCACTTATCCACAAAATTAAGCCAGTTACTCTGTCTACACAGATACATCGACTCCCACACACCTAGACTATCAACAGATACTCTGATCAAGTATCTTCGGGTCTCAACAGGTAATCGATTATGGTAATCCTAGACTACATCAGGCATTTATCACAATGACCTAGTCTCAACGGGGTTGCCATGATTCCCCACAACCATCCATCACACGCACACACTATCAATTGATCAACCAATCAAACACAATCCAACGGACAATTACATCAATTGTCTACGTCTCAACGAGTATTTTGCTTCATATACCTTGACTTCATCGGGCAATTACATCAATTGTCTAAGTCACCATCAGGTCACTTTGATTCACTTACTCAGACTTTATCATGTCCAAGCGACCAACTGACATCAACTGTCACGCTTTGACTTGACCGGGGCAATTCAACCGATTGCACCAGATTGTCCAACCAATTTTGATCAATTGTATAGCATCAATCCAAACCCCACACTACATCTGCTATGTATCTCTTACATGACCTCAGGGTACTCGCTGGCTTGTTATTTCTTCATATTCACTCCATTTTCTCTCATTCTTTCATCATTAGTTCTAATTTCTTCTATTCTACCTCCCCTCCACTTTGCATTCTTTTTCGAGAGATCGCCCGATTTTTCAAAAAAAATTCGGCCCATCCCTCGAGGGGGCATACCACCCATTAAATTTACATTTTATGGGGCATTTCTTCACACCTATTTTTCTTTCTTTGAAACGACGCGATAAACCGCACCGTCTCAAAGAGGGGCAAATGTAGTCACATAAATCTGTCCACTTAATTAAATGAATATTTAATATTTATTTGATTATTTAACCATCAATTAATAATTAATTAAATTAATATATTTAATTAATTCATCTTAACCCTCTTCTCCTATTAATTAAATAAATTATTCAATTTATTTGATTTAATTCACTTAACCAAATTCAGACCATTAATTAAATAAATAAATCATATTTATTTAATTAAATCTTCTCTCACATTTAAATAAATTAATATTTATTTAAATCCTCCAAAATCCCACCTCTCACATTTAAATAAATAAATCATTTATTTAAATCACCTTTATCCTCCACCCACTTGCATTTTCCTACAAATGCAAGTTGCACAATTATTTTAAATAAATAATTTATTTAAATCACCTTTATCCTCCACCCACTTGTATTTTCCTACAAAAGCAAGTTGCACAACTATTTTAAATAAATTATTTATTTAAAATCCTATTTATCCTCACCCACTTGAAACCTTTAATGGTTTCCCTTAAAGTAGTCAAACTTGATGGCTTTAAAGTCTTCAAACTTGATGGCTTCCTTCTATAGTCTTCTTAAGACTTTAATGGTTTTCCTTAAAGTCTTCAAGCCTTTAATGGTTTCCCTCAAAGTCTTCAAGCATTTTAAATGCTTTATCTTCTTTTTCTCATTTAAATAAATTAATATTTATTTAAATATTTATCCAAATTCAACTTACACCATTTAATTGAAATAAATGATTTTATTTTAATTGAAAATACCAAAATTTCTCCCACTTGCATTTTCCTACAAAATCCACTTGTATGCCTAAACCCCTTCTAGATTCTTCTAAACCCTTCCTAATTAGCCTAATCCATCCCCTAAATATTGTCACATTCCTAAGCAAATTGGAGTCACTTCTCAAAGACTCCAAAGTCTTTGAAAAGCAATTAATGCTTTGTGTGTTCAACAAATTAACCCTCAAAGTCTTGGATAACCTTTGAAAGCTTCCAACCTTCAACCACTAAATGGCTCAAAGTCTTTGATAACCATTGAAGGCTTTCAACCCTCAACCACTTAATCCCCAAAGTCTCCAATAACCATTAATGGTTACCTCAAACCCTCCCACATGGTTAAAACATTTGTTTTGACTCAACCTCTACCCAACCCAAAGGTCTCATCAAGCCTTTAATGCTTTGACCATGATTATCTCTTAAACATTTGCACAAAGGTTTATCCTTGGATTAACTCTTAATCCAGTGGGTAATCTTAATTTAGACTTGACCCTTACCTTCTAGATAACCATGAGGTCTTCTCAGGCCTTTAATGCCTCCAACCTCTTCTCTCAACCCAATCCTATGTTGAAACTTGTCACCATTTTATTGGTGCCAATTGTGCACATGGATCCCCAACTTTCAATCCTAACCCTTGTTAAGATTGCTCAATCTTAACCCTTCATTTCCCTATTTCTTCTATAAATAGAACCCTTCTCCTCAAGCAAAAGAGAAGCATTTTAGAGTATTGTTGTTATACTGGCATTAGCATAGAGCTTTTTCATAGCATCACTATCTACTCTTGCATAGTATTTGCTTATCATATTCAACTATCTTGAATCTCCATATGGCATCCATGGCTAGTGCTAAAAGCTGAGAGCTACACTCATTTGGGACTTGGAGAGGAGAGGAACAAGGGAGGAGCAACTATGAGCATCTTGATTAGCTATTTCATTCTATGTTTATATGCTTTCTATTTCATGCTTAATATCTCTCTTGATATGCCTGTTTAGGATAATCTTTTGTTGCTAACACTAACGTTTGTTTCTTGTGCTCTTGTGTGTGTTGCCATCAAACAGATTTTCTAATCCTTTTTGCAGAGCATCAGTTTTCAATTGGATCAAGACAAACAATGGATCTTATTTATTAAGATAAAGTGGTTGTTTGAGTTTTGTGGATTGCAGGTATTTCTTTTGAGATCTTTCTAATTATTGATCACATGGAATGTCAATTCTTTGTCCATTCTATAATTTAATAAAAATTATTATTACTATTAGAATATAAATATGATGAATCATTTGACAAAAAGATTTATTTAAGATTGTAGAGACTAGTTATCAAGAGCTGGTTAATTGGACAATTGTTGCAGCTAGTCATAAGGTACCTAAGAAGAAGAACTTTCAAGTGTTATTTAGCTTATTTTCAATAACAGGTGTTGCAAAGCTAGTCTTTGATTTATAGAAGACTTTACAAGCTTATTAAGATAGTAATCAGATCAAAATAGTCAAGTTGTATATATTGAAGAGAAAATTTTATAATTTGAAGATATGTGAAGCAGAAAGTGTGAGTGGTTAGTGTATGAGAGTAAAGAATGTGATCAAGGAGCTGGCTACTTTTGGAGAATTGTTGAAAAAAGACGTGATAAAAAATGCTAGGCTATTTAACACCAAGGTCAATTCATGTTGTAGTAATTATTCAAAAAATCAAATATTTTACTACTCTCTAGTTTGATTACCTAGTTCAATCTCTTACATCACATGAAAAAGACTAAGATACATATTTAGAAAAATGATGAAAAATCTTTTTTCCTCAAAATTGTAAATAAAAAGAAATGAAGTAACCAACATTTATAGTAATAGAATCCAAGGACTGAAGACCAAAAAAATAATTAGAATTATTCAAGAGCAAACAAAGGAAAAAGATATATATTTAGTGTTATCACTACAATAATTATTACTACTTTTGAAAGAGAATGCAAATAAAACGTAGGTAATTAAAGTAAGTGTTAAATATGCTCATGAAAATGAGGATCCTTCTCCAAGGTTTTCTTTCTTATCATATTTGAAAGTTGAAACAATCTTAAAGAGGTTTGGTAGTTAGATTTAGGTTGTTCAAACAACATGTGAAGAGATACTGAACTCTTTTTTGTAATTGATAGAAGATTCAAGACCAAGATCAATTATGTTCATGATAAATCCTTAGATGCTATAACAAACAAAGCTTTGGAGGTATACTAAAGTAGGTAATGAAGTTGTTGGTGACACACATTACACTCCAAAGTTAAAACATAATTTATTGAGTGTTGAACAACTATGTGAAAAGAGTTGCATAGTGGTGTTTAGTAATTAAACATATACATCACATAACAAAAATGATAAAAAATTAGGGTTGTTATAATTGTTCTTATATCAAAATCATATTTTTTTATTAATAAAAATTAGTTGTGGTATCTTAAGCATGGACACTTGAATTTCCATAGTTTGAGATAATTAATATTAAAAGAACTAAATTATGGTTTTTTGAAGGTTGCTGAGCACATGGATATTTATAGTGGATATTCTAAAGGAAAACACGCTAGAGAATATTTTTAATCCAATTCAATAAATGGAGGGCCCTTTATCCATTTTATTTATTTTTCTTTGATATTTTTCATCCTATGTGAATAATTTTCAGGATAATTCATCCTATTTCATTAATTTAATTATTGATTATTCACAAAAGTGTTAGGTTTATTTTTTGAAACATAAATATAATTTTTTTGATAAATTTAAAATATTTAAATCACTCATTGAAAATGAAAGTAGTTACAAACCTAATTTCTTAAGGAATTGCCATTGAGAAAAAAAGGACACATTTTATGAATTGCTATGATATGAATAATAAAAAGGAAAATCACTACTACCTATACTTAATAAAATTGTGTAGAATAAAGGAAGAAGGAAATAGTGATTCAAAGGAAAATGAGCATGTTTTGGATTGATGGAGGTGCTCCTACAATGAATATCCTTATTCAAAGTTCAATTTATCCACTTGAAAAGATAAATCCTTATGAAGCATCATCACATGAAAGAAATCCTAATGTTAATGAATTTAAATTTTTTAATATTTTAGTGTACGTTTAGGTTCTAATTAGAAGAGATTGACCCAAATTGTGAATCATAAATTTTTATTGGGTACAGTGAATAAAGTAAGGCTTACAAAATTTATAATACTTGTACCACTAATATTATTGTGTCAGGAGATGTATTTTTTTATGAAGAGGGGAAGTATATGATCATATAAAATATCATTCTAATAAGTCAAAATCTATTTGTAGTGGTGGTTTTCACATGCTACAAATTTTTAAACTATAGTGACCCACTTTTCAAATATTGTCATTTCAACTTGCTTAAAATATCTTGTAATTACAATTTCTATTTGATATGGAAGAGAGATCCAGACAAATCTAGCTAGTAACTTAACTGTAACCAAACCCTCTTCCATAAAATATTGGAATATGAATCACAAGGGGTGGTATCATTGACTAACTCTTACTCAATAAGATTCAAGCAACCTTCGACTCTATTCTATTGTTGCATGAAAGATTTCCAAATTGACTTATATGTGAGCTATTTAGGTCCTAATGCATGCATAAATAATCACATAAACTTGTTAAATATATTGATCTAGATAAACATAAAGCTATAGTCAAGTACAAAAATGAAATAGTGATAGGGAGGTGCACATGTGATAGCAAACAAAGCTCAGAAATATTGGTTAGATTTGTTTGATAGCATAGTCCAATAGGTGTCCAACTTTTGGAAAGTGTTTAGATCTAGTCTCAAAAGCATACAAAGTACTTCCCCTCTAAGTTTTAGGTCATATTCACAATACTATGCCGCTAAGTGTCATAGACCAAGTCTTTTCTTTTGAACTTTATTTAGCAACTCTTGGCTTAGTCTTATCAACTCTCCTTTACTTGAAAATTACATCTTAACCTTGCATCTAAACCTAGAAATATAAAAAAGAGGAGGAAAATGGTGTTGTTTCTATATAGGGGTTTGCCTTAGTCACACACCCATTTTGGTATTTCCACCTAGATAGAGATAGCTATGTTGGATTCAAGATAAAAGTTTATGCTATGACCCTTAAGTGTGTTTAAGATTGTGGTGAGAAAATATGTGCATAAACATAAATAAGATCTCTACTCAAGTGTATCAGAGGGAACCCTAGATGAGGCAATCGGAGGTGGTGCATATATTAACTCAAGAATACATGAATCACATCAATGAATATGAATAAAGGATAGATATTAGATCTTAAGCTAAAATTCAATAATGAAAGAATGACATGAAATCATACCAAACCTGTAAGGAGAGATACAAGTCAATCATCAGTTAGTGACTGCCTATCATCCTCCAACATTCCTTGAAGCTTCCAACATGATGAATGACAATGGATTAAGAATTGAGTGAAGATTTGATGTTGCTAATTATTCTTTAGATTTCCAGACCTATAGACTCAAATTTAACAAATTTTTCTCATCATAAAGAAAATAATCAATTTTTATCTCAAACAAGGAAACCCTGGAGATTATATATGAGTTACAAATTTCAATGTTGATATAAAGCTGATATAAAATGGTCATTTTAAAAAAATGAGACTAATTTCTAAAATGTTAAGGGTGACACTACATATACCTAAATTTTGGGAAATTTTGTTGGTTCATGTGTGCAAATTGACATAGACCCACAAAAATAGGTACAAAGCAAATAAAATTCATTTTTATCGACATACTTGAGAAGCCACATATAAGAAGTCACACATGCTCATAGTGGTGTGAAAGAGCACATGTATGGGAGAAAAGTAGGCAATTGCCATGAAAAATAATGTCAATGGGAGGTGAGATAAAAAATGAATCCATCAACGTATCTACACTTGAAACAACACTTATTTCTAATGGATGATTATATGGTGTAAAACAAAGAGTGGTATGCATGCTGTTGTTGTGATAAATGAAGGAGACATGCTATCTAGTAGCATAGTAGCAATTGGACCTAAACTAAACTATTTGTTTGAAGCATTCAATTTTCACTAGAATCATTTTGATCCAGAGTGAGCTTTAATCATTTTTTTTTGAGATTTTTATAGAATTACTTTATTAAACACTCTTTTTTTTTTAACTTTGTTGGTTTGAGCACTAGATGGTGAAACAATTGTTGTCACACTCTTTTAATTGTACAACAATTCCTCTCTTATTGTAAAATGGATTCCACTTATTTTTATGACATAACCATTTTTCCCTTTCTAAACTTATGATAAGGGTAGTTAGTTCTATTAAAAGATTATAGGTGTCACTGTTTCATGCCTAATGGCTTCCTCCTCCCATTTTTTGTTGATTTAGAATGATGATTTTAAATTGGTTCATTTAACATTGGTACATTTTAAGGGAAGGGTTTCAATAATCCCCTCAATTTTTTTAATAAGAGATATTCAACATACAATGAACAATAGTTTGTTGTTCTATAATATGTACTGAGTTTGAGAAGATGGTTGGAGGCATTGAGATGTTTAAGGGCATTCCACTATTGTTTTCTACCTATGCTTAAAACAAAGATAACTTTCAATAAGTATACTTATTTTACCTTTGATAATTAAGTACTGACAGAATTATATTTATTTATCTTTTCACTGGTGATTGGTACTATGATTAACTATAATTTAGAGTGGTTTGCATCTACTAGTGTTCAATTTTTTATGGTATGTAATTGATTAGATACTATATACTATGACAAGATACGAGCTATATGACTAGTTTTTGTGTTGCTTAGACTTTTGGAACCATCTTTACCTTTCACTATGAAAAGATATGAATCATATGACATGTAATTTCAACAACCATTACAATTTAGAAATACACATCTCTTTGAAACATTATATCAGACACTTTATTTTATTATTGATGCTTCTACATTTTACTTATACATATCTATCAAAATAATTAGTTACAACTCAAAATATTCTTGTACAGCTATAACACAGATTTCCAATAACCTAAACAACAAAATAGTTCAATGAATCCACAATGCTGAAGATCAAAAACAAACAATTGACTCAGATGGATCAGATTTTTCTATAAGCGTCTAGAATCTTCTTTAGATAGTGATGCTACATTATGACTTCTACTTAACTCTGTGGGCGTAATAACGAAAATGTCGGGATGACTAAACGACAATTTAATATTTACGAAGGAAGATAAAAGTCAAGGAAGAAGAATGCATATCAAATAGCGAGCTGCGAAATTTCTCCCGTTTACACAGCGTGAAATATTCGTTAAAATAGACTTGAATGAATTACGGTCAAGGAAGTAGTAATAATACTATGAGTGCAAGATTGTGATTTTTTAAAAATGTATATAAATGTGAATTAAAAGAAAAAGAATATACAATAGAAAATAACAATTCATAGAAGCATTTCCTAATCAAAAGTCTAAAAATAACAACATAGACTGTATATAAAAATAACAACATAGATTGAATACAAAGGATTATTACATTAGCAAGACAGCTGAAAGCTATAGACTTGAGCGAAAACAATTTCTAAAATGAGGAAATTGTATTTTTTTCTAGTATGGAAGCAAAATTGGTTTACACTTCTCTTTCATTTAAATTATTTAACATTTTTTCAAAAGAGAACTCTTTAAAAATGGAATATAATTGAAAATTTTCCTTTTATAGATTGAACTGTTTATCTAGAATATAGCTTTGTTTTTATTTATATAATATATTTTTAATGGTTTTTTCTAACTTGATGTGATTCAAAAGATACCTTAAAATGGAATATTGATGTTAAGTTTGGCAATTTAAATTAATATATAATTGATTAATTCTTTGAAAATATACATTACAAAGACTATTTTATAATAGACTACTTACTAAAATCATAGATAACCTCATGCACATAGTATTATAATAAGTTTTAAGGAAGACATTAATATTATTAATAGTATGCACACTCAAGCTAAAAAGTTATTGATTGATTACAAATTAAAAAGTTAAATACAACAAATGTTATACTAAGAAAGGAGTTACCAACTTAAATGTTTGTAGCACTCCCAAAAGTTGCTCATCTTGCTTGGAGCCTAATCTCCATTAAATCTACCCTCACGATGTCTTCTTTCATTATCAATAATACAGAGTAGGCCATTAGGGATTTATCAACCATGAAAGCACTTGACCCTTTTTCCATTGAGGCATGCTATGTGACCCAATAATTGTAGTAAATCTTAGGCTTGTTTATGATTTAAGGCCTCTAGATTATTTCAAATTCTTTTGCACACTCAATTACACTTATCAATTGATTTCCTTTCTCACAAACAAATTTATTTCCTACCTCAATTCCAATTTGGGAGCTGAAGATCTCAAATATATATTTATTTATCACCCTCTCTCCTTCTTTATCTCTATGTTTACTTTTCTTTACATGTCATATTCTCTCCTCTCACCCTTTTTTCTCTTTCTCTCCCCCCGACTCTCTCATTATTTATTTCTTTTTGTACTTTGAATTTTTACTGGTGATACATTAAAGAAAATATATATTAAATTTGTTGTACAAGAGACACCTTACCTTCAAAACAACAAGTTGGGTCTGCTTTCATGATCATAATTTTTCTAAGAGTTTCTTTGACATGAGTGATTTCTAATCTTGATAGATAATAATTCTTCCATTACATATGTATCAAGACACTAATGGACTAGAATTTAGCATACTAAAAATCATGAAAAGTTTATCTCATTACAAAAGAGGGGCCCATTTATGCCATCATAAAATTGAATAAGTATCAAATTAAAATTTACAATCCAACACAACTTGTCAATAAAACTCTCTCCCTCTCTCTCCACCTCTCTCTTTTCCCCCAACCTCTCCCATCATTCCTTCCTCTTCTACCCATATTTCTCCCTCTCCACCTCTTCTCTCTCCCCCCTCTACCTATCTCTTTTCCTTTCTCTATCTCACCCTCTCTCTATGTCTACCTCTGCCTATCTTTCTGTATTTATTTGTCACTCACATACTCTGTCCCTGTCCCCTATCTATCTCTCTATCTCTACCTCTCACCCCCCTATGTATCATTATCAATCCATTTCTCCATCTCTATTTGTCTCTCTACTCCTCTCTATAGCTCTCTATCTCTCTCTATCAACATCCATAACTATTTTCCTCTCTTCTCCACTATCTATAGACATGTATTCATGTGTGTTTTTGTGTGTGTGTGTATATATGCACAGACACATATGTATGTATGTATATGTATATGTAAATATAGACATGTATATGTACACACACACACACACACACACACACACACACACACACACACACACACACACACACACACACACACCTATGCATATACATATACATATACATCCCTCTTTTTGTCCATATCTCTTCCTCTCTTCCCTAATGCAAAAATAAAATGATCACGTTGGTAATGGAATCTAGTTATCTTCCCTATTTGGGGATTTCATTTTAGTCATGTTTGAATCCCTATAAGTGGCCAAATAGCTTATTTTATACTATTACTTCTTGGTTGAGACCTTGGTTGCCCAAACAACATAATTTTTTAAATGACCTATCAATTAACCTTTTGTATTACTCAAATGTATGCAAACAAATAGACAAAATTATTTTTGTAATTGGCCTTCCACACATCTTTAGCATACTCATTGAATATTAAGGGGTGATTGTTAGTTTATACAACTTTGATTGTCTAAATAATAACAATTCAATTGAGATAGATGAAAGATTAAGTGATTGTTATGTATGGACCCCACATAATTCAATTCCTTTTGTCTTCTTTCCAATTTCTTTTTTCATAATGATAAATATTGATTGTTGATAAATTATGTTTTCTCTATATGTGAAACACTTCATCGAACTTTTTTATGAGCTAGGACTGACGATATTATATGGTAACTGCCATACCTATTTAAAATATAATATATTTAAATTTATATTTAAACAATTATTTAATAGTATTAAATCAATATTAATTAATAATAATATATTAAATATAATTTAAATATTATATAACATATTTATTAATTATTTGATATTGTCTAATTAAAAATATGCAATCATTAATATTAAATAAACATAATTTAAATAATTATAAATATTAACATTAATATATTTATATAATGATATGTAATATATTTAATATTAATAATAATAATTAAAATTATATCATGCAATTATTAAATATAATTTAATAGATATTATATCATAATACCATTATTAAATATATTATTAGTATTATATTTGATTATTAAATCAATATTAATTAATAATAATAATTTAATTTATATTTAAATATTATATAACATATTTATTAATTATTTGATATTATCTAATAAAAAATATGCAATCATTAATATTAAATAAACATAATTTAAATAATTATAATTATTATTAATATATTTATATAATGATATGTAATATATTTAATATTAATAATAATGTAGCGAGAAAAAAGAGTGAAAGAAAGGCGGGCGCTTTGCAACACCGAGCACCTAGGGTTTGGACTTTGGGTTGTAGGGCCATAAGCTCTCACATGGGGGAGTACATTGGTCCTCCTCCATGAAGGTACATGCCTAGCAGGTGCTTTGGTTCGCGTGTAGGTTAATTCCTCCGTTGTCGCCTTTCCTCTCTCTGTGCGAGCAGTTAATGCAAATTAGTGGAGAGCTCTTCTGGAGGCACTAGAAAACATAACGAAGGAGTGTCATTAAAATCAAAATCCTTCAAAGATGCGGTTAATCTTTCCTCTCTCCCAGTCGCTGAAGGTGCGAGGTTTGTTAATAATTTTAATGGCAACCCCCATGGAGAAGGTAAGGGCCCTCACTATGCTCAAGATTCCATCACCATTTCCCCTAATGAATTAATGTGAAAAGAAATTAACATGGAAAAGAATAGATTAAAAGATACAACAATTTTCTTTGTGACTGTAGATGTAGATAAATGCCCTACATGTAAATTTATTGATGATTGGATTAGAAATGTTTGGAATATTAAACTAGGTTATCTGGTTTCATTTTGTAGACTCATTCAAAAAGGTTTGTTTGTAATCTTTTTTAAGGATCATAAAATGCAAAGGGAGGTGCTTAACAAACAATACTGGACTGTAAAAAAATGCACATTTTGTGCCCTCGAATGGTTGCCAGAAGTGATTAATGAGGAAATACTTGCACTTTTGTGCCCTAGATGGGTTTTAATTCGAAATGTGCCTCCATTGTTGTGGAGATTTATACCTCAAATTGTTGAACCGATAGGAAAATCTATTCAGGTGGATAACTCGACCTTTCTAATCCCTCATTTGGATGCTAGGGTTTTGATTCCTATCAAACCGGGATGTGATTTCCCAAAACGGTTAACATTAACCTAGAATCTGCAACTCTTATATGCCCTATTGAAGTCCTCGGCAGAGTGAATGTGTGCTTTCTTTGCAGAAAAGAGGGACACATTCGTAAGAATTGCCCAATTATTAATAAACTCAAGGGAGAGGAAAAACCTCAAAATCAATCTAACAACCCACCCCCTATTCATGCGAAGCATATCTTGAACATGGAAAGACTTAATGCCATTAGTAAAAAAATCAATAATCTTTTAACCAGGGAAAACTTTAAACCCCATGAGCCTGATAAAAACTTCAACTTGGATAATTCAGGAGGCATCCCCATGCCCCACTCTGCAATTTTAGACACTCTAAAATAGATGAATGAAATTTCCTAGGATGGGTTTTAGGTCGTGGGGAAAAACATTAAGAAAAGAAGAAGGAAAAATGCTCAAGAGTTAGCCTTGGAAAAAATCAGGGCGAATATACACAATACCTCAAATTTTTCTTTAAATAAAATATCCGTGGATAGTAGTTTATTATCGCCTATGGATGATGATGTGCAAGAGGTTCCCCTAGAGGTGAAATTCTTGAATTTAGCCTCTAGTTTGAGCAACCATGGTAACCCGAATCCTGTAGGAAGGGATGGTGTGAATGGTGAGTTGAGTAAGGGAGGGAGCTGGTTTGGAATGAAGAATGAAGCTCTCCATAGGATCTCGATAGACCTGGATGTCTCCTTTGAGGTTGACTCTTCAAATGTCTTGAACTCCATGCCAGACCCTTCCTCCCTTGCTGAACCCATCCCTGACACGATCGTTGTCCTTCCCCCAAAGAAGTTGTTTGAACTAGAGGACACTTGTGTGATCGAGGTCATTGTTGTTGACCCTAGGGCTGGTGAAGCTACACTCTTAGCTAGTGATACAATTAACTTAGACCCTCCAAATAGGTTGAAGACTTTCAATCCCTGTTCTGAGACTCGAGAATTCCCCAGTCAGGGTGACAATAGGAAGGCATTTGAGGTTGAAGATGAGGATCAGATTGAGGAGTGCATAGGGGAAGAAGGAAATTGGACAACGGATACCGAGAACCCTGAGGCACTTCCTAGAAGAAGAAGAGATAGACCTCTGGGATCTAAAAATAGGGGTTCTAATAATAGAAGGAATAATGAGGAGAAGAGAGATCTCCCTAGATGCTTTAACAAGTTTAAGGCATCCAAAGAATAAAAATAACACATCTTGTTGAAGATGAAGTGCATCTCTTGGAACATTAGGGGTCTGGAGTCTCCAGATAGGAAGCAGATTGCTTGGAAGTTTGTCAATCAGCATAAGAACGTGGAATTTTTTATGTTTCAAGAATTCAAGGCTGTAAAGTTTACCCTGGAAGTCAACCTAGAGTTTATATGGAAAGACTCCATCAAGGTTTGCTCAAAGCATGCTAGAGGTAGAGGAGGTGTTGGGATACTTATCAACCCCAAATGGAAGGAGCGCATAGTGAACCAAGGATGTTCACCATGTAATAGAGCAATGTAGGCCTCCTTACACTACAGTGGTACCATATTTGGCATTTGTTCAGTCTATGCCTCCAATGATTACAGGGAGAGAACTGAGCTATGGGATTGGATTGCTGCCTTACTGGATATACCATGGATTTTTGGGGTTGACTTCAACATGATTGCAGCTAGGGAAGATAAAAGTGGAGGTGTCCCTATGGAATGGAAAGGAACAGAGAAATTACATTGGGAGAGAATGAAAAGCCGGAAGAAACTTTTTGACCCCCTGTTTTGCAATAAGAAGGAAAACACTAAAATTTGGTACACTTGGTACAACTATAAGAGAGGCAAACATAGGATCTATTATAGGCTGGACAGATTCTATGTTGACAGAGAGAATTTCTCCTTTGACCTAGACAAGAATGACAATTCAGTGAGAATTTACCCGACCTATTTATCAGATCATCATCCTATCATATCACAGATTAGGCTCAGGGACTCCTCATAGAGACAAGGATTTGCTAAAGACAAATTCTTCCTAAACTCCAATCTTCGAAAAGACCCGGATGTGTTTAGTGCAGTAAAGATTGTTAGGTTGTTTAACAAGAGTAATAAAAATATGAATTTTAATATCGAAAGATGGAATCCGAATGTCAGTTGTTGGCATGTGCTTCTGCAAACCGTAGGACAAAAGAAAGCTAAGGATTATAGGTGGAAGGAGAGATCACTATCCGACAACCTTCACCTATGTGAGGCAGAGATCCAAGACAATCCCTGCAATGTTGAACTATCTCAAAAAGTAGCCCTAGCTAGGGATAATCTCAGGAATCACCAACAAACTAAGATCAGAGGGGCCCTGATCAGGGCTCGGGCTCACTAGATGCAATTCGAGGATAAAGGATCTAAGTTCTTCTTCAATTTGTTGAAACAAAAACAATGCAGAGAGCAAATTGATAGGATTTGGGTAGAGAAGAAGGAAGTAATGGATCTGGAAGATATCAAGGAGGCGTTCTTTCAATTCTATAAAGGTTTCTTCACCTCTAAAGAGTCCACTAACTCCTGGGATGATAGAGAAAAATGCAGAAGGATTATCCCCTCTAAGATTACCATTGAGGATGTGCAGGCATTGAGGGGTCCCATCATGGTGAAAGAGCTAAAAGGTGCCATTAAAAGTTTGAATAATGATAAAACCCTGGGTCCGGATGGTCTACCTGTAGAATTCTACAAAGATAATGAGGATTGGATTTCTCAAGACTTGCATGAACTCTACTTTGAGGCATTTGATACTGGTCCCTTAGGAGAATGAATTAACAATGGGATTATTAAACTACTTCCCAAAGAAGGAGACAAGTCTCTTATCAAAAAAAGGAGACTGATAACACTCCTTAATGTATCTTACAAAATATTGGCTAAAGATCTTGCAATCAGATTGGAGAATTTATTACCTAAGTTCATTTGCTCCATGCAAATAGGATTTATTAAAGGAAGATATATCCTTGAAAATCTAATTACCAGCTAGTAGGCCATGGAATGGGTGAAGACTTCAAGACACAATGCAGCCATGTTTCTCTTAGACTTCAAGAAGGCATATGATAGGGTGGAATGGGGATTCATTCTAATGATGTTAGAATCATTTGGTTTTCCAACAGAATTATGCAAATGGGTGATGCTTCTCCTCAAGGATGCTTCGGCCTAGGTGGAAGTTAATGGTTCCCTGTCACAAAAGATAACTTTGAGAAAATCTATTAGACAGGGTTGCCCCCTAGCCCCTGCTCTCTTCGTTATTGCCTCTTATGCTCTGTATTACATTCTAAGAGATTTACCATTTCTCCTAATGTAAAGGGGATCAAACTGCTGAATGGTGAGGAATTGATTAATGCTCAATTTGTTGATGACACAACACTCTTGATAGAACTCAACAAATTGAATATGGAGGCCCTGGAAGGGAAAATCAAATTCCTAAGAGAAATATCAGGGGCTAAAATCTCTCAGAGAAAATATACCATGCTTGGATGGGAGGAACGGCCTCCTGAGTGGTTACAACAGTTTGGGGTCCAATGAGGAGGGGCCAAAGCAATAGTCAGATACTTGGGAATTCCCTTTGCCATCTCTCCATCCCTCAAAGAAATGTGGATTTGGGTCAGAAGAAAGATAGACAAAAATCTTAATAAATGGGATAATAGGCATCTCTCGCTCGCTAGGACAGTATAGGTGTGTCAAAAAATTCTATCTTCCTACAACATTTACTATTCCTCAGTATGGATGTTCCCCAATTACCAGATCCTAGAAATACAAAAAACCATCAGGAACTTCCTTTGGTTTGATGGTAAGGGTAATAAAAGGATGCATTCTGTGAAATGGGAATGGTGTCACAAGGATAAGAGCCTGGGGGGGCTAGGACTAAAGTATTTGAGAATCCAAGGGATTTCTCTTGCGGTAAAATGGATCTTCCAAGCATTTGATGGCAATGAACCCTGGAAGGTACTGATTAGGAATAATATCCTAAGTGTTATACCGAAAAAGGCCAAATCTTGGAAATTCCTACCCTTTTATGACCTTGTGGCTGGAGACTTCACAGTCTCAGTACAAGGCTCGAATGTCTTCAAGTCTATCTAGAAGGCCTAGGAGACTATTAGGCCATTCATCAGCAACACTAGAGTCAGCAACAATGAGCTAGTCCATGGAGGTAGATCCATTTGGTGGAACCTCTTGCACTCTTCCAAGCCCCTTGCACTTATGCAGGGGTGTTCTACTAGAGCTTGGGTGGCAAAAGACATGTGTTTCTTTACAGACATTATTGAGGATGACATGTTGCTTGGCTGGGAGATCCTCATAAATAGATTTAACCTGCAAGTCTCACATAAGCGGACTTATAACATGTTGGAAAAAGCTTGCGAGAAACTTCAATTGCCCAAAAAGTACAAGGATGATAGCGATTGTTGTATGGACTTTTTATGGAATAATACCATTTCTGTTTCTAATATTAAAGCCATCAATATATACAAGACCCTAACATATGATGAATCAATAATTTCTCATGCTAATAAGTTATGATTTGCAGATTTTTCAGTTAAACAATGGCAGAAAGTGTTTGCAAGATTATGGAGCAGTCCTGTTGTTCCCAAAGAAAAGTGTTTTAAATGGCTCATGATTATCAATAGGCTACCCTTCAGAAAAAACCATAACAACTCTGATATTTACAATATTTGTAGGGTTCCTGAATCAGTTAGACATATCTTTTTTGAATGTAGCATTACTAGAGAAATTTGGTTATTATTTGGCATTTCTATTCCTAACCAATTTACTATGCTTGATGTTATAATTGGGTACATTAAAGGTCTGAAAAAAGAAACTAATATCTTTTGGCATGTTCTTACTTCTAAAGTTTTATGGTACATTTGGAAAATCAGAAATGATGATAAACTTCAGGGCATAGGTAGGGCCCTTACTGAGTCTTTCTGTAGACTCACCCTTCACAATTTTTTTTTGCAAGTATCCGTGACAATGAATGTTGAAAAGCACAAATTTATCCGGTTCATTAAAGATGGAAATGCAAAGATGTATCTTCATGAGATGGAGAATGTATATAAATGGAAGCAGGATGTAGACCTAGCACTGGAATGCCTGGGTGTAGAGGTTGCTAAAACTAGAGACCCTGTTAAAGATAAGATCTAGCTACTCACAGAACTACTCGATGGAAAGCAAGCTGTGTGGATGGAGGGTCCCAGGGGATGGACTACATGGGTAGATGTAACGTAGGAGTAGATACTGTTGTGATATCCAGCCGACAGATTTGAGCATATTGGTTCCTTTTTGTAACTAAGCATTATAGATATATGTATACAAATATGTATAACTCTGTGTATAACTCTCAGTAGGCAACCTGTTTATACTTTTGTAAATCTAGGCCGATGGTCCAAGTAGACAATCTGTTCACTCTTTTTGTAACAGTGCTTCTTCTCTTATATGCAATACAAAAATATTAATAATAATAATTTAAATTATATCATGCAATAATTTTATATTTTTTTATCGATAAAAGGCCAAAGCCAGAGAGATTTTATTAATAAAAGAGATAATTACAACTCCATTCAGTCTGGGCATCGGTAGGAAAGAACGGAGGGAAGAAAACCTTCGGTCTGGCCCAGATCCATTAAAGGATCAGAAATTAATGCTAGAGATAGCTACAAATAAGGAACATGATACATTAATCCCTAGATAATGCATCCAAGTGAATCTACTAAAGAAAATTTTAAGGAACATCCATATTTTTCCTTAGTGTTGTGTTTCACCCCTGCCCTGAAAATGATAGCCTCGATCGTAATTG